>NC_069500.1:1163233448-1163533448 GCF_027579735.1 Bombina bombina | reverse complement strand
TGCCACCCCTGAACTGATATCCCCAACATCTTCACTTAATCTTGCAAATCTATTGGGGTGTACCAGCTCAGAACTGGCCTGTCTCTTCCGCTTACTTCGCCCTCTGTGACCCAGCTACATCCTGGAGTCTCCTCATCTGAATCCTCCCCATTCCCACTGCTGGAACCATTAACAACCAGCTCAGTCCTATCCATTTCCCTTTCAAGTGTCTGAATTTCATGTAGTGTTGCAATTCGTTCCTCCAGATCCCCAATACGAGTTTCTAAAGAGACAATATGCTCGCACTTGCCACAAACATATAATCCCAGAAGCGGCTGCTCCAGTGATGCAAACATGTGGCAAACTGTACACTGAATGAGATTCTCACACATTCTTAATAAAAGGTTTAACTTAAAAGTATTAAATAAATATATTTCCCCTTGGTTACCCCAAAACCTTGTTTGCCTAACTACCTTGGTTAGCTAACTATTATACTTAAACAGACAATGTTACTTTAACAGAGAATCAATACAGCAAGCCTAAAAGAGCAAGCTCACAGAGTAAATGTGCTAAATTTATAGGCTTGCAAGGCCCAAACAGGTGAAAATAATCCCACCCCTAATTACCCACACAGACAGAAAAACAAACAAAAAAATGGAATGCTAGAAATAAAGTTATTTAGTTATTTCCTTTTTTTAAAATAAAAATGCAACCCTTGCAAAGCAAATAATTTATAAAATACCTTGGTTAGCTATTATACTTAAACAGACAATGTTACTTTAACAGAGAATCAATACAGCAAGCCTAAAAGAGCAAGCTCACAGAGTAAATGTGCTAAATTTATAGGCTTGCAAGGCCCCAACAGGTGAAAATAATCCCACCCCTAATTACCCACACAGACAGAAAAACAAACAAAAAAATGGAATGCTAGAAATAAAGTTATTTAGTTATTTCCTTTTTTTAAAATAAAAATGCAACCCTTGCAAAGCAAATAATTTATAAAATACCTTGGTTAGCTAACTATTATACTTAAACAGACAATGTTACTTTAACAGAGAATCAATACAGCAAGCCTAAAAGAGCAAGCTCACAGAGTAAATGTGCTAAATTTATAGGCTTGCAAGGCCCAAACAGGTGAAAATAATCCCACCCCTAATTACCCACACAGACAGAAAAACAAACAAAAAAATGGAATGCTAGAAATAAAGTTATTTAGTTATTTCCTTTTTTTAAAATAAAAATGCAACCCTTGCAAAGCAAATAATTTATAAAATACCTTGGTTAGCTATTATACTTAAACAGACAATGTTACTTTAACAGAGAATCAATACAGCAAGCCTAAAAGAGCAAGCTCACAGAGTAAATGTGCTAAATTTATAGGCTTGCAAGGCCCAAACAGGTGAAAATAATCCCACCCCTAATTACCCACACAGACAGAAAAACAAACAAAAAAATGGAATGCTAGAAATAAAGTTATTTAGTTATTTCCTTTTTTTAAAATAAAAATGCAACCCTTGCAAAGCAAATAATTTATAAAATACCTTGGTTAGCTATTATACTTAAACAGACAATGTTACTTTAACAGAGAATCAATACAGCAAGCCTAAAAGAGCAAGCTCACAGAGTAAATGTGCTAAATTTATAGGCTTGCAAGGCCCAAACAGGTGAAAATAATCCCACCCCTAATTACCCACACAGACAGAAAAACAAACAAAAAAATGGAATGCTAGAAATAAAGTTATTTAGTTATTTCCTTTTTTTAAAATAAAAATGCAACCCTTGCAAAGCAAATAATTTATAAAATACCTTGGTTAGCTAACTATTATACTTAAACAGACAATGTTACTTTAACAGAGAATCAATACAGCAAGCCTAAAAGAGCAAGCTCACAGAGTAAATGTGCTAAATTTATAGGCTTGCAAGGCCCAAACAGGTGAAAATAATCCCACCCCTAATTACCCACACAGACAGAAAAACAAACAAAAAAATGGAATGCTAGAAATAAAGTTATTTAGTTATTTCCTTTTTTTAAAATAAAAATGCAACCCTTGCAAAGCAAATAATTTATAAAATACCTTGGTTAGCTAACTATTATACTTAAACAGACAATGATACTTTAACAGAGAATCAATACAGCAAGCCTAAAAGAGCAAGCTCACAGAGTAAATGTGCTAAATTTATAGGCTTGCAAGGCCCAAACAGGTGAAAATAATCCCACCCCTAATTACCCACACAGACAGAAAAACAAACAAAAAAATGGAATGCTAGAAATAAAGTTATTTAGTTATTTCCTTTTTTTAAAATAAAAATGCAACCCTTGCAAAGCAAATAATTTATAAAATACCTTGGTTAGCTATTATACTTAAACAGACAATGTTACTTTAACAGAGAATCAATACAGCAAGCCTAAAAGAGCAAGCTCACAGAGTAAATGTGCTAAATTTATAGGCTTGCAAGGCCCAAACAGGTGAAAATAATCCCACCCCTAATTACCCACACAGACAGAAAAACAAACAAAAAAATGGAATGCTAGAAATAAAGTTATTTAGTTATTTCCTTTTTTTAAAATAAAAAATGCAACCCTTGCAAAGCAAATAATTTATAAAATACCTTGGTTAGCTATTATACTTAAACAGACAATGTTACTTTAACAGAGAATCAATACAGCAAGCCTAAAAGAGCAAGCTCACAGAGTAAATGTGCTAAATTTATAGGCTTGCAAGGCCCAAACAGGTGAAAATAATCCCACCCCTAATTACCCACACAGACAGAAAAACAAACAAAAAAATGGAATGCTAGAAATAAAGTTATTTAGTTATTTCCTTTTTTTAAAATAAAAATGCAACCCTTGCAAAGCAAATAATTTATAAAATACCTTGGTTAGCTAACTATTATACTTAAACAGACAATGTTACTTTAACAGAGAATCAATACAGCAAGCCTAAAAGAGCAAGCTCACAGAGTAAATGTGCTAAATTTATAGGCTTGCAAGGCCCAAACAGGTGAAAATAATCCCACCCCTAATTACCCACACAGACAGAAAAAACAAACAAAAAAATGGAATGCTAGAAATAAAGTTATTTAGTTATTTCCTTTTTTTAAAATAAAAATGCAACCCTTGCAAAGCAAATAATTTATAAAATACCTTGGTTAGCTATTATACTTAAACAGACAATGTTACTTTAACAGAGAATCAATACAGCAAGCCTAAAAGAGCAAGCTCACAGAGTAAATGTGCTAAATTTATAGGCTTGCAAGGCCCAAACAGGTGAAAATAATCCCACCCCTAATTACCCACACAGACAGAAAAACAAACAAAAAAATGGAATGCTAGAAATAAAGTTATTTAGTTATTTCCTTTTTTTAAAATAAAAATGCAACCCTTGCAAAGCAAATAATTTATAAAATACCTTGGTTAGCTATTATACTTAAACAGACAATGTTACTTTAACAGAGAATCAATACAGCAAGCCTAAAAGAGCAAGCTCACAGAGTAAATGTGCTAAATTTATAGGCTTGCAAGGCCCAAACAGGTGAAAATAATCCCACCCCTAATTACCCACACAGACAGAAAAACAAACAAAAAAATGGAATGCTAGAAATAAAGTTATTTAGTTATTTCCTTTTTTTAAAATAAAAATGCAACCCTTGCAAAGCAAATAATTTATAAAATACCTTGGTTAGCTACTTATACTTAAACAGACAATGTTACTTTAACAGAGAATCAATACAGCAAGCCTAAAAGAGCAAGCTCACAGAGTAAATGTGCTAAATTTATAGGCTTGCAAGGCCCAAACAGGTGAAAATAATCCCACCCCTAATTACCCACACAGACAGAAAAACAAACAAAAAAATGGAATGCTAGAAATAAAGTTATTTAGTTATTTCCTTTTTTTAAAATAAAAATGCAACCCTTGCAAAGCAAATAATTTATAAAATACCTTGGTTAGCTAACTATTATACTTAAACAGACAATGTTACTTTAACAGAGAATCAATACAGCAAGCCTAAAAGAGCAAGCTCACAGAGTAAATGTGCTAAATTTATAGGCTTGCAAGGCCCAAACAGGTGAAAATAATCCCACCCCTAATTACCCACACAGACAGAAAAACAAACAAAAAAATGGAATGCTAGAAATAAAGTTATTTAGTTATTTCCTTTTTTTAAAATAAAAATGCAACCCTTGCAAAGCAAATAATTTATAAAATACCTTGGTTAGCTATTATACTTAAACAGACAATGTTACTTTAACAGAGAATCAATACAGCAAGCCTAAAAGAGCAAGCTCACAGAGTAAATGTGCTAAATTTATAGGCTTGCAAGGCCCAAACAGGTGAAAATAATCCCACCCCTAATTACCCACACAGACAGAAAAACAAACAAAAAAATGGAATGCTAGAAATAAAGTTATTTAGTTATTTCCTTTTTTTAAAATAAAAATGCAACCCTTGCAAAGCAAATAATTTATAAAATACCTTGGTTAGCTACTATTATACTTAAACAGACAATGTTACTTTAACAGAGAATCAATACAGCAAGCCTAAAAGAGCAAGCTCACAGAGTAAATGTGCTAAATTTATAGGCTTGCAAGGCCCAAACAGGTGAAAATAATCCCACCCCTAATTACCCACACAGACAGAAAAACAAACAAAAAAATGGAATGCTAGAAATAAAGTTATTTAGTTATTTCCTTTTTTTAAAATAAAAATGCAACCCTTGCAAAGCAAATAATTTATAAAATACCTTGGTTAGCTATTATACTTAAACAGACAATGTTACTTTAACAGAGAATCAATACAGCAAGCCTAAAAGAGCAAGCTCACAGAGTAAATGTGCTAAATTTATAGGCTTGCAAGGCCCAAACAGGTGAAAATAATCCCACCCCTAATTACCCACACAGACAGAAAAACAAACAAAAAAATGGAATGCTAGAAATAAAGTTATTTAGTTATTTCCTTTTTTTAAAATAAAAATGCAACCCTTGCAAAGCAAATAATTTATAAAATACCTTGGTTAGCTAACTATTATACTTAAACAGACAATGTTACTTTAACAGAGAATCAATACAGCAAGCCTAAAAGAGCAAGCTCACAGAGTAAATGTGCTAAATTTATAGGCTTGCAAGGCCCAAACAGGTGAAAATAATCCCACCCCTAATTACCCACACAGACAGAAAAACAAACAAAAAAATGGAATGCTAGAAATAAAGTTATTTAGTTATTTCCTTTTTTTAAAATAAAAATGCAACCCTTGCAAAGCAAATAATTTATAAAATACCTTGGTTAGCTATTATACTTAAACAGACAATGTTACTTTAACAGAGAATCAATACAGCAAGCCTAAAAGAGCAAGCTCACAGAGTAAATGTGCTAAATTTATAGGCTTGCAAGGCCCAAACAGGTGAAAATAATCCCACCCCTAATTACCCACACAGACAGAAAAACAAACAAAAAAATGGAATGCTAGAAATAAAGTTATTTAGTTATTTCCTTTTTTTAAAATAAAAATGCAACCCTTGCAAAGCAAATAATTTATAAAATACCTTGGTTAGCTATTATACTTAAACAGACAATGTTACTTTAACAGAGAATCAATACAGCAAGCCTAAAAGAGCAAGCTCACAGAGTAAATGTGCTAAATTTATAGGCTTGCAAGGCCCAAACAGGTGAAAATAATCCCACCCCTAATTACCCACACAGACAGAAAAACAAACAAAAAAATGGAATGCTAGAAATAAAGTTATTTAGTTATTTCCTTTTTTTAAAATAAAAATGCAACCCTTGCAAAGCAAATAATTTATAAAATACCTTGGTTAGCTATTATACTTAAACAGACAATGTTACTTTAACAGAGAATCAATACAGCAAGCCTAAAAGAGCAAGCTCACAGAGTAAATGTGCTAAATTTATAGGCTTGCAAGGCCCAAACAGGTGAAAATAATCCCACCCCTAATTACCCACACAGACAGAAAAACAAACAAAAAAATGGAATGCTAGAAATAAAGTTATTTAGTTATTTCCTTTTTTTAAAATAAAAATGCAACCCTTGCAAAGCAAATAATTTATAAAATACCTTGGTTAGCTACTATTATACTTAAACAGACAATGTTACTTTAACAGAGAATCAATACAGCAAGCCTAAAAGAGCAAGCTCACAGAGTAAATGTGCTAAATTTATAGGCTTGCAAGGCCCAAACAGGTGAAAATAATCCCACCCCTAATTACCCACACAGACAGAAAAACAAACAAAAAAATGGAATGCTAGAAATAAAGTTATTTAGTTATTTCCTTTTTTTAAAATAAAAATGCAACCCTTGCAAAGCAAATAATTTATAAAATAGCTTGGTTAGCTATTATACTTAAACAGACAATGTTACTTTAACAGAGAATCAATACAGCAAGCCTAAAAGAGCAAGCTCACAGAGTAAATGTGCTAAATTTATAGGCTTGCAAGGCCCAAACAGGTGAAAATAATCCCACCCCTAATTACCCACACAGACAGAAAAACAAACAAAAAAATGGAATGCTAGAAATAAAGTTATTTAGTTATTTCCTTTTTTTAAAATAAAAATGCAACCCTTGCAAAGCAAATAATTTATAAAATAGCTTGGTTAGCTATTATACTTAAACAGACAATGTTACTTTAACAGAGAATCAATACAGCAAGCCTAAAAGAGCAAGCTCACAGAGTAAATGTGCTAAATTTATAGGCTTGCAAGGCCCAAACAGGTGAAAATAATCCCACCCCTAATTACCCACACAGACAGAAAAACAAACAAAAAAATGGAATGCTAGAAATAAAGTTATTTAGTCATTTCCTTTTTTTAAAATAAAAATGCAACCCTTGCAAAGCAAATAATTTATAAAATAGCTTGGTTAGCTATTATACTTAAACAGACAATGTTACTTTAACAGAGAATCAATACAGCAAGCCTAAAAGAGCAAGCTCACAGCGTAAATGTGCTAAATTTATAGGCTTGCAAGGCCCAAACAGGTGAAAATAATCCCACCCCTAATTACCCACACAGACAGAAAAACAAACAAAAAAATGGAATGCTAGAAATAAAGTTATTTAGTTATTTCCTTTTTTTAAAATAAAAATGCAACCCTTGCAAAGCAAATAATTTATAAAATAGCTTGGTTAGCTATTATACTTAAACAGACAATGTTACTTTAACAGAGAATCAATACAGCAAGCCTAAAAGAGCAAGCTCACAGAGTAAATGTGCTAAATTTATAGGCTTGCAAGGCCCAAACAGGTGAAAATAATCCCACCCCTAATTACCCACACAGACAGAAAAACAAACAAAAAAATGGAATGCTAGAAATAAAGTTATTTAGTTATTTCCTTTTTTTAAAATAAAAATGCAACCCTTGCAAAGCAAATAATTTATAAAATACCTTGGTTAGCTATTATACTTAAACAGACAATGTTACTTTAACAGAGAATCAATACAGCAAGCCTAAAAGAGCAAGCTCACAGAGTAAATGTGCTAAATTTATAGGCTTGCAAGGCCCAAACAGGTGAAAATAATCCCACCCCTAATTACCCACACAGACAGAAAAACAAACAAAAAAATGGAATGCTAGAAATAAAGTTATTTAGTTATTTCCTTTTTTTAAAATAAAAATGCAACCCTTGCAAAGCAAATAATTTATAAAATAGCTTGGTTAGCTATTATACTTAAACAGACAATGTTACTTTAACAGAGAATCAATACAGCAAGCCTAAAAGAGCAGTAGCTACAGTTCTCTACATAGATTTTTAGCAGAGATCAAGGCTTCAGATCCAACCTAGCAAGCTGTTTCCCTTAGTCCACAATACTAAAAATGCATTCTGTCTTATCTAAATTGTATTATGCAGTACAATGTTCTTCTTTTTTGTTAGAGCACACGAATGATAAAACCGCATAATTTCAGTCCTCACTGGGATCATTGTCAAGCTAAATGGAGCAAACTGCAATAAAGGATTTTAAATATTTAAAGTAGAAGATATGTAGTCATCAACTTTGTAAGGAGAATTAATAACCCCATGAGGGCTAAACAAAGCCTCATCTAATTCCCATTAAAGATGACAGCATAAAGAAGGAATATCATGCTTATAAAGACATAATCCTGGATATAAATGTGCATACGAGTCATTCTCAGTGGTCTCACTGTTAGAAGAGCCAATAATGACGTAAACACATGCTAATACATCTTATGCTTTATTTTCAGTAACGTGTTACAATACACAACATAGTTACAAATGCAGCCAATCATTATATGTCAAGGTTACAGGATATGGAATTGTGGTTGGTAAATGTAATTATGTGCTCTGTGAACTTTTAAGTGGGTCTCCGTATTTCAAAAGACTCCTATTAAAGTATGCATCATTTCTGATTGAATTTTTGTAACATTCAATGACAAAAAATTAATCATAGTAAAGTACAAATTACACCAGAGCTCCTCCTCTTTCCTTACACGACATTATGCAAAAGTCTCACTTTATTATCCCATAAATGATGTCCTATAACGCTATAATTACTTGACCACTAATTCTTCAGTTCTTTTGCTAAAAATAAACCAGACCATACTTCAACTACTGTATTTTCCTGAGTATAAGCTGCACTCCCCCCCCCTAATTTAAATCTTTAAATTAGAGGTGCAGGGATATTTCACAGGTTATTTATCCATACATAATGGAAAATATGAAATAGCACAATGATCTGTGTCCACAACTAACGCAAAACCTGTTTCCCAATCTACATAAAATAATTCAAATTGTTCATATTCCGCGTAGTGAATTGTGGTAATATTATATTTGAGATCTGAAAGACTAATGAAAAAATTTACCAAGTCAGATAAAATATTAGCAAGGCTGATTTTTAGAGTCAGACATTGTTTGTGTTGGAGTTTGGTGTCTGCCTGCTTTTAATTGTCCTTGGTGGAGTTTGGCACCTCTGTTTATACTGGAATTTGGAGACCCTATAGAGAAACCATGGAAGACTGCATCATGCCCAGAGAGGGAGTCAAGTTTTTATATGTTTGTAGTACATGTTGTATTTGTTTATATTGTATACAGAGTTTTAGAATATTAGAAAATTCAAAAAGGACTTTGGTTCGTCTCTACTTTCCACCCTCTGCTCAGCAGATACACATTCCATATTACCACATTTAAATGATGATGCTGTGGAAATGCAGTCAATGATTTGCATAAAAACAAGTGTGGTCTACAATTTCCCATCTAGAAAGCATTGAGACTCCTTCAATAAAAATGCGTTATTTATCATTCTGATGTGTTTCAGCTTGTAAAAGAAATACTCTTCCTATTACAATGGGTGTTAAAGGGACACTCAATCAAAAATAAACTTTAATTATTCAGATAGAACATGCCATTTTAATCAACTTTCCAATTTACTTCCATTAACTAAATGTGCACAGTCTTTTTATATTTAAACTTTTTGAGTCACCAGCTCCCACTGAGCATGTGCAAGAATAAGTGTATATGCATTTGTGAATGGCTGATGGCTATCACATGGTACGTGTATGCATTTGTGATTGGCTGATGGCTGTCACATGGTACAGGGGGATTGGAAAAATACATAACTTTTAAAATTGTCCAAAAAAAATCTACTACTCATTTAAAGTTCACAATAAGTGCTATTGCATTGTCTTGTTATCTTTCATTTGTTGATTATGCATATCTACTGTGTTGACTGGTCCTTTAAGTAGTTTTAAGATTATTTTTTCTTATACTATTTAAGAAATGGCAATCATTTTCTTTACTGAATAATTAGATATTTTATTCATTACCTCTCCAAGTTCCACAATAAGCTCACAGTATCTCTGGATCTGTCCTAGCCTTAGGTGGATCTCTGCCGCTTGTTTAAGTCTTTCTTCTTTACTGGGTGCACCAATTCCGCCACCAAACTTGGACATCTTTACTGTTGTCAGTTCTTGTGCTTTAGACTAAGGATATAAATGCAGAAATTATATCATCAATTTCAATAACAAGAAAAATATTATTTCAGGTTTTTTTCACTTAAAGGGGCATGAAACCCAAATTTTGTCTTCCATAATTCAGATAGCGCATGCAATTTTAAATAACTTTCTGATTCATTTCTGTTATCAAATTTGTTTAGTTCTCGTTGTATGCTTTGTTGAAAAGTATACCTAGGTAGGCTCCAAAGCTGCTGATTGGTGCCTCTTGCGCCCAGTAGTGTATTAATGTTCCTTCAACAAAGGATACGAAGAAAATGAAGCAAATTAGATAATAGATGTAAATTGGAAAGTTGTTTAAAATTGTATGTTCTACCTGAATTATGAAAGGAAACATTAACACCTAAGGGACACTGCAGTCTAAAATGTTCTCACCTTTAATGTGTTTCAATGGTCCCTTTTACCTGCTGGAGGGTATTTATTTGTTTGCAAACAGCTCCTTACCTTTATTTTGTTACTAGACGATAAACCTGCCCAGAGGGAAGTCTATGTTTAAAAAATACAAACCCCCTAACCCAGAAAAAATAAACAAAGCTATCCAAAATAAAAAAATATAAACCTAAACTAATAGCCCTATAAAAATAAAAAATCCCCCCAAAATAAAAACACCCCCTAATCTAATACTAAACTCTCAATAGGACTTAAAAGGGCATTTTGTAGGGCATTGCCCTAAGTTAACCCTAAGTTTACCTCTAAAAAAAAAAGTCCCCCCTAACGGTAACACCCCCACCCACCAAACCCCCCAAAATAAAAAAACTAACACTAAAAAAAACTAAACTACCCATTGCCCCTTAAGGGGCATTTGTATGAGCATTGCCCTTAAAAGGGTATTCACCTCTTTTACTGCCCTTAAAAGGGCAATTAGCTCTTTTTCAAGCGCAAAAAAACCCTAATCTAAAAAAAATAACCACCCCAAATATTAAAATAAAAAAGCCTAAACCTAAGCCTCAAAAAGGTACTCACTGTTCTTGAAGTCCGGCAGAAAAGATCTTCTTCCAGACGGATCCATCATCTTCTATCTTCATCCAGAGTAAAGGCGGCGTGGAGCGGAGGTGCAAAGCTATGTTCCTGATGCCTGTATCCTCAGTGGCAGTCCTCAACGGCGGCGTTCCTCGGCAGCGGCGTTCCTCAGCGGCATGATGGCTCCTCTTCTTCTGATGTCCGTAGTAGACTGAAGGTTGAATGCAAGGTACTGCAATCAATTTGGGGTACCTTGCATTCCTATTGGCTGAAATTTTGAAATCAGCCAATAGGATGAGAGCTACTGAAATCCTATTGGATGTTTAAATCAGCCAATAAGATTTCAGTAGCTCTTATCCTATTGGCTGATTTCAAAATTTCAGCCAATATGAATGCAAGGTACCCCAATAAATATGAGGTACCTTGTATTCAATTTTCAGTGTGTGACAGACGATCGCATGAAGAGGAGCCTCCATGCTGCCGAGGACCGCCACTGCCAAGAACCATCGCCGTTAAGGATACAGGCATCGGGAACACAGCTCCGCACCACATTCACTCCGGATGAAGATAGAAGATCTGTGTGGAAGAAGACCTTCTCTGCCGGACTTAAGGAACAGTGAGTACCTATTTGGGGCTTAGCTTTAGGCTTTTTTATTTTAATTTTTGAGGTGTTTTTTTTTTTTTAGATTAGCGTTGTTTTGGACTTGAAAAAGAGCTGAATGCCCTTTTAAGAGCAATGACCATACAAATGCCCATTTAGCGGCAATGGGTAGTTTAGTTTTTTTTATTTTTAGGTTTTTTTATTTGGGGGGGGTTTACTGTTAAGGGGGACTTATATTTTTTAGAGGTAAAAGAGCTGTTTAACTTAGGGCAATGCCCTACAAAAGGCCCTTTAAAGGGCTATTGGTAGTTTAGATTGGGGGTGTTTTTATTTTGGGGGGGCTTTTTAATTTTCTTAGGGATTAGGTTTAATTTTTTTTTAATTTTGAAAATTTTGTTTAATTTTTCTGTAATGTTAGACTTTTTTATTTTTTGTAATTTAATGTTAGTTTTTTTTATTTTAATTGTAATTTAGTAGTAATTTGGATTAATTTAGGATGTTAGGTTAGGGGGCTTAGTAATTAAATTAGTTATTTGAATTGTGGGGAAGTTGGCGGTATAGGGGTTAATATATTAATTACGGTTATTGCGATGTGGAGGTTTAGGGGTTAATAGGTTAATTAGGGCTATTGCGATGTGGGGGTTTGGCGGTTTAGGAGTTAATACAGTCGTATGCAAAAGTTTAGACACCCCTGACAATTTCCATGATTTTCATTTATAAATCATTGGGTGTTTGGATCAGCAATTTCATTTTAATCTATCAAATAACTGAAGCACACAGTAATATTTCAGTAGTGAAATGAGGTTTATTGGATTAACAGAAAATGTGCAATATGCATCAAAACTAAATTATGTACAATGTTGGAGCAAAGCAACTAGCGCCTAGATATGTATAACCGCTACACTATAAATAGACCCCCTAATTAGGTCCTCAAGTGAATGCAATATGAAAGGTATATAGGAGCGCCAAAGGCTAAGGTATACAAGCAGGTTACGAGTGAGTCTGCACCACTGAGTGATCAGGGTGTATTTCAAATGTCCCAGTTGAAACCATACGAAATTAGACAGGTGCATAAATTTGGGCACCCCAACAGAAATATTGCATCAATATTTACTAGAGCCTCCTTTAGCAGAAATAACAGCCTCTAGAGGCTTCCTATAGCCTGTAATGAGTGTCTGGATTCTGGATGAAGGTATTTTAGACCATTCCCCTTGCGAAACATTTCCAGTTCAGTTAGGTTTGATGGTTGCCGAGCATGGACAGCCCACTTCAAATCCCCGCACAGATTTTCAATGATATTCAGGTCTTGGGACTGGGATGGCCATTCCAGAACATTGTACTTGTTCCTCTGCATAAATGCCAGAGTCGATTTTGAGCAGTGTTTTGGGTTGTTGTCTTGTTGAAATATCCAGCCCCGGCGTAACTTCAACTTTGTGACTGATTCCTCAACATTATTCTCAAGTATCTGCTGATATTGAGTGGAATCCATGCGACCCTCAACTTTAACAAGATTCCCAGTACTGGCACTGGCCACACAGCCCCACAGCATTATGGAACATCCACCAAATGTTACTGTGGGTAGCAAGTGTTTGTCTTGGAACACTGTGTTATTTTGCTGCCATGCATAATGCCCCTTGCTATGACCAAATAACTCAATCTTTGTTTCATCAGTCCACAGCACCTTCTTTCAAAATGAAGCTGGCATGTCCAAATGTGCGTTTGCATACCTCAAGCGACGTTTGTGGCGTGTGTGCAGGAAAGACTTCTTCCGCATCACTCTCCCATACAGCTTCTCCTTGTGCAAAGTGTGCTGAATTGTCTAACGATGCACAGTGACACTATCTGCAGCAAGATGATGGTGTAGGTCTTTGGAGGAGGTCTGTGGGCTGTTTTTGACCGTTCTCACCATCTTTGCCTCTCAGATATTTTACTTGGCCTGCCACTTCTGGCCTTAACAAGAACTGTGCCTGTGGTCTTCCATTTCCTCACTATGTTCCTCACATTGGACACTGACAGCTTAAATCTCTGCAATAGCTTTTTGTAGCCTTCCCCTAAACCATAATGTTTAACAATCTTTGCTTTCAGGTCATTTGAGAGTTGTTTTGAGGCCCCCATGTTGCCACTGTTCAGAGGAGAGTCAAAGAGAACAACAACTTGCAATTGGCCACCGTAAATGCCTTTTCTCATGATTGGATGCACCTGTTTATTTAGTTCAAGGCTTAATTGGCTTACCAAACCAATTGTGTGTTCCAATTAATCAGTGCTAGGTAGTTACAGGTATTCAAATCAACAAAATGACAAGGGTGCCCAAATTTATGCACCTGTCTAATTTTGTTTTGATGCATATTGCACATTTTCTGTTAATCCAATAAATCTAATTTCACTACTGAAATATTACTGTGTCCTTCAGTTATTTGATAGATCAAACTGAAATTTCTGATCCAAACACCCAATTATTTATAAATGAAAATCATGGAAATTGTCAGGGGTGCCTAAACTTTTGCATACGACTGTAGGTTAAATAGGTTTATTGCAATATGGGGTGTTGGTGGTTTAGGGGTTAATATTTTAATTATTTTATTTGCGGATTAGGGGTTAATAACTTTATTATTTTGTGATGTGGGGGTTGATGGTTTCGGTGTTTGTTAATACTTTGTGCGGGAGGTTATTTTTTTTTTGTTATACTTCGTGCGGGCGGTTACGTGTTTTTATTTTTGATTCTTGTGGGCAGTTATGTGTTTTTTAGTTATTTCGTGCGGTTGCGTGTTTTTTGTTAAAGGATTCGGGTTTGCCTATGCTGCATCCAGGTGGATTTCGAAAATGGCAGGGTGGTGAAAAAATCCACTTGTGGCCAACATTCTTTTAGCTACCTCGCACAGCCAACATTCCTTTGAGGATGCGTGCACAACTGGCGAAACCGACGAACGCGTTACAAACGCGATTATAGTATAGATTTAAAATATCTGCTTTTGTCTGTAGAAACCACCACCTACACTGAAAATATGAATAACCAACATATTTTTTGTAGAAACGCTATGTAAACAGGAGACACAAGAACTAATTAATCTCCCAGTGGGGGGTAGGACATATATTTTTGTATCTGAAATAGATAATGCAAATCATAATTTGCATTTTAATTCTTAACTATGTTTAGACATAGATAGAAATGGAAGGTCTGCTTTACCTGCAGATTAAGCCCATTTTTATGGGGATATCTTTAGGAAAAGCAGGTGATTTCAAATACAAAAAAGTAACTATTTCCCAATACATTTAATACACTGCATTAGGTATAACAAGTAATTTAGAACACATTAAGGGGAAACACATTGAATAGTACAGTGCTCCTTTAAATCATTAATTTGTGCTTCGTTAAAGCAAAATAATTGTTAGAATATTAATATTTGCTAAATCTTTATTTACCATCTAGGTATATCTATAGACTGGAGGTAATTTATGAGGTGGTCACAGATGGAAAATCAGAAAAAGCTTTCAAACTAGTAACAACGGAACAAATATCTACACAATTTCTGTCTTCAGTATCTGTATAAATAAGTGTTCAGGGATTTGTAATTAGAAAACAACAATGCTGAGCCTGTAGCAGACGGTATCTTAGGTCTGAGTCGAAGGAAGATCATATCCTTCCAGACAAGCAAAGTCTGATTGAAAGTAATGCAAAAGAAAGACAAATGGTTAACTGGAATTGGAGCACAGTCCAGTAGACACAATCAGCAAGATTACAAGTTGTGCACTAAACCGGGTGCATAAATAATGCAAAAAAATGAGCAGTATCCCACTCTCCGTAGCGCTGCCATTACAAGTTACAGAAAAACATTCTTCTGCTGTGCGTTATGGTGCATTAAGCTTCATACCGCACAAAAGCCAAGGCCTGACTTGACATGCTCGTGCACGTTTTCCCCCATAGACATAAATGGGGAGAAAGTGTTAGAAAAAAACTAACACCTGCGATCGTGGAATGGCAATCGCTGTAACGCAATCCCTACTGATGTATATTTGGAAAAGAAAGTTACGTTAAAACACCCTAGCATAAACCCCTAGTCTAAAAACCCTTAATCCGCCGTCCTCCGACATCACCAACACTAAATACTCTTTTTTGCCCATTAAAATAAAAAGCCCTAATCTAAAAAAAAACACCCCCCCAAAAAAAAAAAAAAAAAAAAACCTAAGTCTAACCCCTAAATAGGTACTCACCGTTCCTGAAGTCCGGCGGAGAAGGTCTTCTTCCAAGCGGTGAAGGTCTTCTTCCAGGCGGCGACATCTTCATCCAGCGCAGAGTGGTGGTGACAGCGGAGCTATCCAGCAAGGAGGATTCTTTTCGTACGATCGTCGCTGCACACTGAGGATTGAATGCAAAGTACCCCTTTTATATTGGGGTACCGTTGCATTCCTATTGGCTAAAAAATTCAAATCAGCCTATAGGATTAGAGCTGCTTAAATTCTATTGGGTATTCAAATCAGCCAATAGGATTTAAGCAGTAGGGTTTTTTTTTTTTTGGTGGGTTTTTTTTTAGATTATGGATTTTTTATTTTTATGGGCAAAAAAGAGCTGAATTTCCTTTTAAGGGCAATGCCCATATGCCCCTTTAGGGACAATGGGTATCTTAGGTTTTTTTAGACTTAGGTTTTTTATTTTGGGGTTTAGTTGGATGGGGGAGTTTACTTTTAGCCAATTCTTCAGCGGTATAGCCATACCGCAAAACTTGTAATTTAGGCCATTGGCCGGTAACATCTGATAGGATACAAATTGTATGTGTAGGTTTATAGGATACTAGTGAAAGGTGCTAGACAGCAGAACATAGTAGACGGCAATGAACATGTCACAGTAGCAGGTATTAGGCAGCAGATAATGGCCTGTAGGTACAATAAGAGACAGACCTGGAGCAGAGACCTGTATGTATAATGCCAACAGAATGCAAATGCAGATATTGGTAAGCACACAGCTGTGGATAGTATCTTGAAGAACTTAATAGTGAGTAATTCACATTAGGACTCCAGTCATACCCAATAGGACACACTACTAGAGGCAGATGCTTAGATATATTCTTGTATTATGCTTATTTAATTTAAAGGGACAGTCTAGTCAAAATTTCGTGATTCAGATAGGACATGCAATTTAAAAAAACTTCCCAATGTACTTTTATCATCAAATATGCTTTGCTCTCTTTGTATTCTTTGTGGAAAGCAGTGTTAATTTCGTCGACAAAAACTAGACTAAAATAAACATAAAACGAAAGAAATTCTGATGACTAAAATTCGACTAAAACTAAAATGGCATTTTAGTCAAAAGACTATGACTAAAACTAAATCAAAATTTGCTGTCAAAATTAACACTTTATGGAAGGTGTTATAATCAATCCATATCGAAATACTGCTCTTTTGTAAAAATAAAAAAAGCAAGGCTATCTTCTTGTTTATTTACGAAACTTGGTTTTATTTAATTTTAAGATAAATAAAGACATGTTAAATCTGCTAAATCTGTATTGCATGTTCAAACCTTAATACAATAAATAAAAAAGGTTAATAAACCTTTACTCTAGGAGTATATAATGAGTTTGAAAGTTCTAGAGCAGTGTTAATTTAGTTGCCGAAAATTTGTGAACAATCAATTGATTCTTCCTATAGAAATAAGCGTAACCCACGAGTATGGGTTTAAGTTATGCTGTGCCTGTGCTAGCTGCAAAAACATTTTGTTGTGTTGAGTTACTTGATACTTGTTTTAATTATTAACAGAGAACTGTTAAAGTTTTTATATTGGGTAATATGTGCAATGGCGTTACAGCCAATACAGTTTACATTTTTTTTTTTATATTTTAAAGTTGCACTTCTGTTTGTTTATGAAACTTGGTTTTATTTAATTTTAAGTTTAATAAAGACGTTACATATAACAAGGGCTAAATCTGTGTCTATATTGCATGTTTAAACCTTAATACCATAAATAATAACAGGTGTTATGTTTACTCCTGGAGTATATAATGCGTTTGGAAATTATAGAGAAATGTTTAAATAATGCATTACACTTTAACTAAACCCCTTAGATTTTAGTAGATTAAAATCTACTGGAGATTTAGTCGACTAAAACTAGACTAAAACTAAAACAATTCAGATGACTAAAATACGACTAAAACTAAAATGGCATTTTAGTCAAAAGACTAAAACTAAGACTAAATCGAAATTTCCCGTCAAAATTAACACTGGTGGAAAGCAAAACCTAGGTAGGCTTATATGCTAATTTCTAAGCCACTGAAATGCCTCTTAATTCAGTGAATTTTGACAGTTTTCACAGATAGACACTGTTAGTTCATGTGTGTCATATAGATAACATTGAGCTAAGAGTCAGCACTGATTGGGTAAAATACATGTTTGTCAAAAGAACTGAGATAAGGGTCAGTCCGCAGAGGTTTAGAAACAAGGTAATCACAGTGGAAAAAAGTGTATTAATATAAAGGTGTTAGTTTTTCAAAACTGGGGAATGGGTTATAAAGGTATTATCTATTTTTTTTAAAACAATAGCAATTCTGGAGTAGACTCTCCCTTTAAGGAAAATTCTTGAAGTCATCACAATGCTGGGTAGTATAAAATCTCCTTATGGACAAAACAAAATTATTGCAGCGCTATTAAGCCCTCAAACCATTTGGTGGGGCATTACAGCCCATACAGTGTGATGTGTTTCCAGAAAGTTCTATGTTTAACCTTGAGAAATCTACATTACTTTTGTCATAAAAACTAAATAGTGATCACAAAAAATATTTAAGTGTAAAGGGAAAAAAACACAAAACAATATAAAGGGGCCGATTTATCAAGCTCCGTATGGAGCTTGATGCCCCTTGTTTCCGGCGAGCCTGAAGGTCTAAAGACCGCTGCTCCATAGCTTGTTTGCCTGCTCTGAGGCCGCATACAGAAATCAACTCGATCTAATACGATCTGGTTGATTGACACACCCTGCTAGCAGCCGATTGGCTGCGAATCTGCAGGAGGTGGCATTGCACCAGCAGTTCACAAGAACTGCTGGTGCAATGATAAATGCTGACAGCGTATGCTGTCGGCATTTATCGATGTGCAGCGGATATGATACACTACATCGTATCATGTCCGCTCGCACTATAATAAATATACCAATAAGAGTACATTTCACAAACACGTTTTGGGATGATTAGCCTGACCAGCACATCTACATCTAAGTTTTAAATTCTCCTCTTGTTCCTCTCTCATAAAAAGCCTCTGCCTCTTCTCTATTTACTAAGAACTTTGTCCCTTTGATTGTCTTGACCTTTAATTTGGCTGCATGAATAAACATTGTTTTTAATCCATCATGTTAAGTTCTTGTAAACAAGGTATTAATGGTTTGGCACAGTCTGTGTTGTAGTCCTGATAAGAATACTGTAATTGTGAGTCTATAAACATCAACTTAAGCATTGATTTATATGCTTTCAAAACTGTAAGTGTTGTCTGCAAATTCAGGAATCTGATCATTATTGGACTGGGGAGTTTTTCCCCTTTTCCATTCTTCTTTTCAGAGCTGTGAACGCGCTTTCTACCAGAGTGGTCAGAGGCCTAAACAAGCAAGTAGTTTAGTTTTAATAAACTTGATTAGTCCCAGGTCACTTATTACAGATGGAAAACCTGTTACTCTGATGTTGTTGCACCCAGATCTGTTTTCCATATGTTCTAGACACTTAATCAATTAATTAATTAACACTAATTAAATCTGTGTTCTGTTTCTTAAAATCCCTTAACGATCACATATCCCTTTTTCTGGTCGCTGTCGGCAAAGCTGAGCTAGTAAACCCCTTAACGACTGAGCTACATACAGGGTATGTCGGTTGTTAAGGGGTTAATATTTCCAAGTCCTCCAGATGATGATGCATAGGGGTAGATTTAATAAGCAGCAGATGCGGCAATCTACCCCTGAAGTTTCCGGCTCACCGGAAACATAAGTTAAGAAGCAGCGGTTGTTAGATTGCTGCTCCTTAACTTGTCGGCCACCTTTTGACACCCCCTGCGCCGATTGGTTGTGAATGTGCAGGGGGCAGCATTGCATAAGCATTTCACAAGAAATGTTTGTGCAATGTTAAATGCCAACAGCGTGTGCTGTCGGCATTTAGCGATGTCAGGCGGATATGATGTCTGCTCGGCATTTAATAAATCTAATTAATCAGAGATTCACTGTTCTGTTTCTTACATTCTAGTGCTGAATTGTTTAATTTATGTTGTCAGTAACCAAATGCTGTTCTGAGCAACCTCCAGTTTGGGAAACAGTACTGCATAGAGTTGAGCAACAATCTAATGTTATACTTCAATTTAATTCTGTAGATCTTTATGTGATTAGGATAAATCTGATTTGTGATTAGATGCTATAACTTTTTCTCTTTTCAGGACCTTTATTTTAGGGGAAATTCTGTCCTTTCTTAAGATTTTTTTCTTCCATATAAACTTTAAATTTAACCAGATTAAGTCCAGTAAAATTACATCTGTTAAAGCAGGAAGTGATAAACTAAATTGTTATACATTCCTTTTAAAGAAAAGGAAAAAAATAAAAAAAATGATCGTTGTTCCATAGCTATATCACCATTCTGCTTCTAACTGCACAGCTTATTCAGGCTGTTAGTATTTGAAGGGCATTGCCACAGCCCCCCTTAGCGCTTCCATCAGCGGGATCCACTTTAGAAGTATTTGTGTTGGATCCACCTCCCAATTTGAGTAGTGATCACTTTCATAAAAATGAGTATAATGACAACCAAACAAAAAACATGGAAATAATTCAGTACATTTCATGCACAACTGAAAACCTTTTTCCAGGTGCCAGTGTTAGAACAATTCATAATAATTTACTTACGGTTTTAAATCTGACCAGATGCTTCATGTGCATTATTCCTTTGCAGTAATTTTGAGGAAGTAAACTGTCGTCTTGACCTTTCAAAACAGCAACTAAATCCCATAAGTTTTTACTACCTCCTGGAGGCTAAAACAAAGATATTGACAATCATATCTAATTAATTAGAATAAGTAACACAGATCCACGTAATATCTCTGCTCTAGTATCTAAATGCTTGCCCACTAGCAATGCCAATTCTTAAAAACAATGGATTTACAGATTTCCACCATTGACACTATTGAGTCCTGAGATACAATTTAAAAACTGTTGGGCTGTACACCAATAAGGTAATATATTATTATAAAATTATTAAGAAGATACTTACAGAGAGACATTCTGAAAACCACCTTAGTTTCTTCCCTCTTAAGTTGCCACTAAGTTTATCCACCTCTTGTTTAATATCTCGAGACACTTTTCCACATAGTAGAGGTGGAGCTCCTGGTTCCATAGCACGATCTATCAGACAAAAAAAAAGACACTGTGAAGTAAACTGTAAAGGATACAGAAAAACAACACCAGATTGATTAGTAAATTACAATCCAGAGGTCAGTTCTCATGAAAGACTTCAAAGTATACAGCTAATCACCATCTATGAATCATAGAAGAGAGCTACTACTACTTTTTATTAAACAAAACTAAACATAATTTATGTAAGAACTTACCTGATAAATTCATTTCTTTCATATTAGCAAGAGTCCATGAGCTAGTGACGTATGGGATATACATTCCTACCAGGAGGGGCAAAGTCAGGGATAGGCAAGGTGTCCGTACTTGCAGTGTCCGCCACAACCTTAGTATATATTTTGATTGAATAATAGGAATTAAAAAAAAAATTGTAGTGTGAATAAAGTTAGTGGTTTGTCAAGAGACTGCTAGCGATATTGGGTGATAACTTATGGAATAAATAAAGCCTGAGTGAAATACTGGATGTGTATCTGCATCTGTATAATAACACCCATCTCTATACAAAGACACAGTAGTGACACTGGCACATGCGTATAGCCAGACAAGGGTTGGTTATAGGGTCAGTGGTATCTGCATCAGTAAAATAACACCCATCGGTATATAATGACACAGTAGTGACACTGGCACATGCGTATAGCCAGACAAGGGTTGGTTATAGGGTCAGTGGTATCTGCATCAGTATAATAACACCCATCGCTATATAATGACACAGTAGTGACACTGGCACATGGGTATAGCCAGAGGAGGGCTGGTTATAGGATCAGTGGTATCTGTATCAGTATATTAACACCAAGCACTATAAAATAATGTTTTTAATTTCAAATGTACCTTGGTGTCCTTCACTAAGGTCTGTACTTTGGAAAATGTCCGCCACAGCCTTTTGTCTGTGCCTATCCCTGGGCAAAGTTTCCCAAACCTCAAAATGCCTATAAATACACCCCTCACCACACCCACAAATCAGTTTAACGCATAGCCAAGAAGTGGGGTGATAAGAAAAAAGTGCGAAAGCATAAAAAATAAGGAATTGGAAAAATTGTGCTTTATACAAAAAATAATAACCACCACAAAAAGGGTGGGCCTCATGGACTCTTGCTAATATGAAAGAAATGAATTTATCAGGTAAGTTCTTACATAAATTATGTTTTCTTTCATGTAATTAGCAAGAGTCCATGAGCTAGTGACGTATGGGATAATGACTACCCAAGATGTGGATCTTCCACGCAAGAGTCACTAGAGAGGGAGGGATAAAATAAAGACAGCCAATTCCGCTGAAAATAATCCACACCCAAAATAAAGTTTAAATCTTATAATGAAAAAAACTTGAAATTATAAGCAGAAGAATCAAACTGAAACAGCTGCCTGAAGTACTTTTCTACCAAAAACTGCTTCAGAAGAAGAAAACACATCAAAATGGTAGAATTTAGTAAAAGTATGCAAAGAAGACCAAGTTGCTGCTTTGCAAATCTGATCAACCGAAGCTTCATTCCTAAACGCCCAGGAAGTAGAAACTGACCTAGTAGAATGAGCTGTAATCCTTTGAGGCGGAGTTTTACCCGACTCGACATAAGCAAGATGAATTAAAGATTTTAACCAAGATGCCAAAGAAATGGCAGAGGCCTTCTGACCTTTCCTAGAACCGGAAAAGATAACAAATAGACTAGAAGTCTGTCGGAAATTCTTAGTAGCTTCAACATAATATTTCAAAGCTCTAACTACATCCAAAGAATGCAATGATCTCTCCTTAGAATTCTTAGGATTAGGACACAATGAAGGAACCACAATTTCTCTACTAATGTTGTTAGAATTCACAACCTTAGGTAAAAATTTAAAAGAAGTTCGCAACACCGCCTTATCCTGATGAAAAATCAGAAAAGGAGACTCACAAGAAAGAGCAGATAATTCAGAAACTCTTCTAGCAGAAGAGATGGCCAAAAGAAACAAAACCTTCCAAGAAAGTAATTTAATATCCAGCGAATGCATAGGTTCAAACGGAGGAGCTTGAAGAGCCCCCAGAACCAAATTCAAACTCCAAGGAGGAGAGATTGACTTAATGACAGGTTTTATACGAACCAAAGCTTGTACAAAACAATGAATATCAGGAAGATTAGCAATCTTTCTGTGAAAAAGAACAGAAAGAGCAGAGATTTGTCTTTTCAAGGAACTTGCAGACAAACCTTTATCCAAACCATCCTGAAGAAACTGTAAAATTCTCGGAATTCTAAAAGAATGCCAGGAAAAATGATGAGAAAGACACCAAGAAATGTAAGTCTTCCAGACTCTATAATATATCTTTCTAGATACAGATTTACGAGCCTGTAACATAGTATTAATCACAGAGTCAGAGAAACCTCTTTGACTAAAAATCAAGCTTTCAATCTCCATACCTTTAAATTTAAGGATTTGAGATCCTGTTGGAAAAAAGGACCTTGCGACAGAAGGTCTGGTCTTAACGGGAGAGTCCACGGTTGGCAAGAGGCCATCCGGACAAGATCCGCATACCAAAACCTGTGAGGCCATGCTGGAGCCACCAGCAGAACAAACGAGCAATCCTTCAGAATCTTGGAGATTACTCTTGGAAGAAGAACTAGAGGCGGAAAGAGATAGGCAGGATGATACTTCCAAGGAAGTGACAATGCATCCACTGCTTCCGCCTGAGGATCCCTGGATCTGGACAGATACCTGGGAAGTTTCTTGTTTAGATGAGAAGCCATCAGATCTATTTCTGGAAGTCCCCACATTTGAACAATCTGAAGAAATACCTCTGGGTGAAGAGACCATTCGCCCGGATGTAACGTTTGGCGAGTGAGATAATCCGCTTTCCAATTGTCTATACCTGGGATATGAACAGCAGAAACTAGACAGGAGCTGGATTCTGCCCATACCAGTATTCGAGATACTTCTTTCATAGCCAGAGGACTGTGAGTCCCTCCTTGATGATTGATGTATGTCACAGTTGTGACATTGTCTGTCTGAAAACAAATGAACGATTCTCTCTTTAGAAGAGGCCATGACTGAAGAGCTCTGAAAATTGCACGGAGTTCCAAAATATTGATTGGTAATCTCACCTCCTGAGATTCCCAAACCCCTTGTGCTGTCAGAGACCCCCAAACAGCCCCCCAACCTGTCAGACTTGCATCTGTTGAAATTACAGTCCAGGTCGGAAGAACAAAAGAAGCCCCCTGAACTAAACGATGGTGATCTGTCCACCACGTCAGAGAGTGTCGTACAATCGGTTTTAAAGATATTAATTGAGATATCTTTGTGTAATCCCTGCACCACTGGTTCAGCATACAGAGCTGAAGAGGTCGCATGTGAAAACAAGCAAAGGGGATCGCGTCCGATGCAGCAGTCATAAGACCTAGAATTTCCATGCATAAGGCTACCGAAGGTAATGATTGTTATTGAAGGTTTCGACAAGCTGCGATCAATTTTAGACGTCTCTTATCTGTCAGAGACAGAGTCATGGACACTGAATCTATCTGGAAACCTAAAAAGGTTACCCTTGTCTGAGGAAGCAATGAACTTTTCGGTAAATTGATCCTCCAACCATGATCTTGAAGAAACAACACATGTCGATTCGTATGAGATTCTGCTAAATGTGAAGACTGAGCAAGTACCAAGATATCGTCCAAATAAGGAAATACCACAATACTCTGTTCTCTGATTACAGACAGAAGGGCACCGAGAACCTTTGTAAAAATTCTTGGAGCTGTTGCTAGGCCAAACGGCAGAGCCACAAACTGGTAATGCTTGTCTAGGAAAGAGAATCTCAGAAACTGATAGTGATCTGGATGAATCGGAATATGCAGATATGCATCCTGTAAATCTATTGTGGACATATAATGCCCTTGCTGAACAAAAGGCAGGATAGTCCTTACAGTTACCATTTTGAATGTTGGTATCCTTACATAACGATTCAATATTTTTAGATCCAGAACTGGTCTGAAGGAATTCTACTTCTTTGGTACAATGAAAAGATTTGAATAAAACCCCAGCCCCTGTTCCAGAACTGGAACTGGCATAATTACTCCAGCCAACTCTAGATCTGAAACACATTTCAGAAATGCTTGAGCTTTCGCTGGATTTACTGGGACACGGGAAAGAAAAAATCTCTTTGCAGGAGGCCTTATCTTGAAGCCAATTCTGTACCCTTCTGAAACAATGTTCTGAATCCAAAGATTGTGAATTGAATTGATCCAAATTTCTTTGAAAAAACGTAATCTGCCCCCTACCAGCTGGGCTGGAATGAGGGCCGCACCTTCATGTGGACTTGGGAGCTGGCTTTGGTTTTCTAAAAGGCTTGGATTTATTCCAGACTGGAGATGGTTTCCAAACTGATACCGCTCCTGTGGGTGAAGGATCAGGCTTTTGTTCCTTATTGTGACGAAAGGAACGAAAACGATTATTAGACCTAAATTTACCTTTAGATTTTTTATCCTGTGGTAAAAAAGTTCCTTTCCCTCCAGTAACAGTTGAGATAATAGAATCCAACTGAGAACCAAATAATGTATTACCCTGGAAAGAAAGGGAAAGCAAAGTTGACTTAGAAGACATATCAGCATTCCAGGTTTTAAGCCATAAAGCTCTTCTAGCTAAAATAGCTAGAGACATATACCTGACATCAACTCTAATGATATCAAAGATGGCATCACAAATAAAGTTATTAGCATGTTGAAGAAGATTAACAATGCTATGAGAATTATGATCTGTTACTTGTTGCGCTAAAGCTTCTAACCAAAAAGTTGAAGCTGCAGCAACATCCGCTAAAGATATAGCAGGTCTAAGAAGATTACCTGAACATAAGTAAGCTTTTCTTAGAAATGATTCAATCTTCCTATCTAAAGGATCCTTAAAGGAAGTACTATCTGCCATAGGAATAGTAGTACGTTTAGCAAGAGTAGAGATAGCCCCATCAACTTTAGGGAATTTGTCCCAAAACTCTAATCTGTCAGATGGCACAGGATATAATTGCTTAAAACGTTTAGAAGGAGTAAATGAATTACCCAAATTATTCCATTCCCTGGAGATTACTTCAGAAATAGCATCAGGGACAGGAAAAACTTCTGGAATAACTACAGGAGATTTAAAAACCTTATTTAAACGTTTAGATTTAGTATCAAGAGGACCAGAATCCTCTATTTCTAATGCAATTAAGACTTCTTTAAGTAAAGAACGAATAAATTCCATTTTGAATAAATATGAAGATTTATCAGCATCAACCTCTGAGACAGAATCCTCTGAACCAGAGGAACCATTATCAGAATCAGAATGATGATGTTCATTTAAAAATTCATCTGAAAAATGAGAAGTTTTAAAAGACCTTTTACGTTTACTAGAAGGAGGAATAACAGACATGGCCTTCTTAATGGATTTAGAAACAAAATCTCTTATGTTAACAGGAACACTCTGAGTATTAGATGTTGACGGAACAGCAACAGGTAATGTAACATTACTAAAGGAAATATTATCTGCATTAACAAGTTTGCCATGACATTCATTACAAACAACAGCTGGAGGAACAGATACCACAAGTTTACAGCAGATACACTTAACTTTGGTCGATCCAGCACCAGGCAGCGTTTTTCCAGAAGTATCTTCTGACTCAGTGTCAATCTGGGACATCTTGCAATATGTAATAGAAAAAACAACATATAAAGCAAAATTGATCAAATTCCTTAAATGACAGTTTCCGGAATGGGAGAAAATGCCAGTGAACAAGCTTCTAGCAACCAGAAGCAATAAATAATGAGACTTAAATAATGTGGAGACAATAGTGACGCCCATATTTTTTAGCTCCAAAAAAGACGCCCACATTATTTGGCGCTTAAATGCTTTTGGCACCAAAAATGACGCCACATCCGGAACGCCGACACTTTTGGCGCAAAAAAACCGTCAAAAATGACGCAACTTTCAGCGACACGTATGACGCCGGAAACAGAAAAAAAATTTTGCGCCAAAAAAGTCAGCGCCAAGAATGACGCAATAAAATGAAGCATTTTCAGCCCCCGCGAGCCTAACAGCCCACAGGGAAAAAAGTCAAATTTTAAGGTAAAATTTTTTTTTTATTCATATGCATTATCCCAAATATGAAACTGACTGTCTGAAATAAGGAATGTTTGAACATCCTGAGTCAAGGCAAATAAATGTTTGAATACATATATTTAGAACTTTATATAAAAGTGCCCAACCATAGCTTAGAGTGTCACAGAAAATAAGACTTACTTACCCCAGGACACTCATCTACATGTAGTAGAAAGCCAAACCAGTACTGAAACGAGAATCAGTAGAGGTAATGGTATATATAAGAGTATATCGTCGATCTGAAAAGGGAGGTAAGAGATGAATCTCTACGACCGATAACAGAGAACCTATGAAATAGACCCCGTAGAAGGAGATCATTGAATTCAAATAGGCAATACTCTCCTCACATCCCTCTGACATTCACTGCACGCTGAGAGGAAAACCGGGCTCCAACCTGCTGCGGAGCGCATATCAACGTAGAATCTAGCACAAACTTACTTCACCACCTCCATAGGAGGCAAAGTTTGTAAAACTGATTTGTGGGTGTGGTGAGGGGTGTATTTATAGGCATTTTGAGGTTTGGGAAACTTTGCCCCTCCTGGTAGGAATGTATATCCCATACGTCACTAGCTCATGGACTCTTGCTAATTACATGAAAGAAAAAGGTGATAAACCTCTAGAAGACACTGGACTAAAAGAAAATTCATTCTGGAAAATTAAATAAATCCCTTCATATTTGTAGTATCTGTCTAGGCCAAAATGTGCAGAGACCTCGCCAGTGTTTTAGAGGAGAACAGATATAGTCCATTGGTTATTGTGTGGGAGATGGCCATTAACCCTTGTAATGCAAACAGAAAAAATAAAGAGCACAGGAAATTGTGCTGCAACAACCAATACATAAAAAACAAAGAGCACGGGAAATTGTGCTGCAACAACTAATACATAAAAACAAAGAGCACGGGAAATTGTGCTGCAACAACCAATACATAAAAACAAAGAGCACAGGAAATTGTGCTGCAACAACTAATACATAAAAACAAAGAGCACGGGAAATTGTGCTGCAACAACCAATACATAAAAAACAAAGAGCACGGGAAATTGTGCTGCAACAACTAATACATAAAAACAAAGAGCACGGGAAATTGTGCTGCAACAACTAATACATAAAAACAAAGAGCACAGGAAATTGTGCTGCAACAACTAATACATAAAAACAAAGAGCACGGGAAATTGTGCTGCAACAATCAATACATAAAAAACAAAGAGCACGGGAAATTGTGCTGCAACAACTAATACATAAAAACAAAGAGCACGGGAAATTGTGCTGCAACAACCAATACATAAAAACAAAGAGCACAGGAAATTGTGCTGCAACAACTAATACATAAAAACAAAGAGCACAGGAAATTGTGCTGCAACAACCAATACATAAAAAACAAAGAGCACGGGAAATTGTGCTGCAACAACTAATACATAAAAACAAAGAGCACAGGAAATTGTGCTGCAACAACCAATACATAAAAACAAAGAGCACAGGAAATTGTGCTGCAACAACCAATACATAAAAACAAAGAGCACAGGAAATTGTGCTGCAACAACCAATACATAAGCAAGAGGTGTTTAGCTTTTATTTAAATGTGGATTATAAAATGAAAAGCAAGGTAAAGAGATTCTTTGTCAGAAGCAGTGTTGCACATGCTACAGGTTTTATTGACATTCTATTGAGGTGCCATGATGTGAACAAACTGAAAGCATTTGTTAGAGAGATAAAGCTGATCTGCTGCTTGGAAGAGCTGGATGATGGAGCAGAGAGTTTAAAGGCCAGAAAAGAAAAAACATGTCCTGTAAAGGTTCACATATACTATACAGCAGCCACAAAAAGGGACAAACAGTACAATTGAAAAAGCCCCCCCCCCCCCCCCCCTCCACGGAAGAGATTTCCTTTATTAAGAATCAAATTGCAGAGACTTGGAAGGACAAGCCCCTACATGTATTGACTTGTAAACAGAAATGCCTCTTTCAAAAGAATGGAGAGATATACATCTAATAGAAATGAAATCCATTCATTGTGATCACTTACAATAAACTTATACATGATGCAAGAGAAATTGTTCTGGTAAAATGACAAATTGTTTGTGTTTGAGGGCAATTGTCTAGCAAACTTAATATTCAATAAATGTGAGTTTAAGTATGAACCATTGTAATCTTGTATATCAAAAATGTTACATGTAAAATAGTTTAGAAACCCATACACTTTAAAGAGACATAGGGGCCTATTTATTAAAGGTCTTGCGGACCTGATCCGACAGTGCGGATCAGGTCCGCAAGACCTCGCTGAATGCGGAGAGCAATACGCTCTCTGCATTTAACATTGCACCAGCAGCTCACAAGAGCTGCTGGTGCAACGCCGCCTCCTGCTGACTCGCGGCCAATGGGCCGCCAGCAGGGAGCTGTCAATCAACCCGATCGTACTCGATCGGGTTGATTTCCAGCGATTCCTGTCCGCCTGCTCAGAGCAGGCGGACAGGGTTATGGAGCAGCGGTCTTTCGACCGCTGCTTCATAACTTGTGTTTCTGGTGAGTCTGAAGACTCGCCAGAAACATGGGCCCACAAGCTCCGTACGGAGCTTGATAAATGGGCCCCATAGGAGTAATGCATAGAGGCATATTTAAGAAATGTCTTGCAGACCTGATCCGACACTGCGGATCAGGTCCGCAAGACATCGCTGAATGTCGAGAGCATTAAGCTCTCCACATTTAACATTGCACCAGCAGCTCACAAGAGCTGCTGGTGCAACACCGCCCCCTACAGACTCGCGGCCAATGGGCCGCCAGCAGGGAGCTGTCAATCAACCCGATCGTACTTGAATGGGTTGAATTGTTGCGATTCCTGTCCACCTGCTCAGAGCAGGCGGACAGGGTTATGGAGAAGCGGTCTTTGGAAGACTCGCCAGAAACATGAGCCATCAAGCTCCTTTCGGAGCTTGATAGATAGGCCCCATAGAGTTGACTGTATCACTTCTAGTCCTGCACGGATAGCACTAATAATCTTTAAAAAAAAAAAAAAAAAAGGTATGCTTATTTTTTGCATATAGAGTTAGTACTTGTATTTCTACAAGTATGGTCTCCTTTCACTTGGAAGATTTCCCCAAAATGTAAAAATAAGACATTTTCTTTTATTGTTATTGAAATGAGGGGCCTACCACAGTCTTTGCCCTGGGGCCCAGTTAGGTTTAGTTACACCCTAAATAGATATAACAATATACAGTATACATGTGTTATTTTAACCACCCTGGCCCCTATTCCAATCCATCAAAATTACTGTGTAAATATATTGTATGTTTTAAGCTTTATTTTCTACATTTTACCTCAGAAGACTTACCACTAGCAAACAATATAACAGGATATGACAGGAGTTTTTCTAAACCAAACAAATATCATGTTTTAAATGTTTACTGATTATTCAAAAAATATTGGCAATAGGAAAAAACAATGTGAACAGTCATGATACGACATTCATAAAAGTCCAACATTTCTTAAAGAAGCCAAGACCTAAAACCTTCACAAAACTGCTGATTAACTGAAATAACAAAGTACAATTCCCCTGATGTAACATATAGTAAATGCAGTAAACCTTTGATAAATGTGTTATCACAGGGTTTTTAAATAGACTGGAATGGCTTTGAGTTTGAAAATCATATGGAAAGTCAAGTAATAGGCTGGATGGACTCTGCACACTGTAATTTATATGGTCATGTGTATGTTTTGATGAAATAACTTTTTTTTGGTTTGGTTTTGAATGTTAAAAGAATGGCTGATACTGAGAAGAAATGTATTCTAGTTTTTGGCAAAGGGGTTATGACTATTTCTTTAAGTTTTGAGCAGGGCTAAAGTGATAATAGAGTAAGAGCAAACGTATGATAAAAATATGACACAGTAGAAGAATTTCTGTAGTTAAAGAGGAAGTAATAATATAGATATATGCAATGCAGGTACTAAATGGAACCAATTCATGATCAATTTAAATTCATGTTCAACTTACGGAGACTTTTACCACCCTGTATTTAACCTTATAACTTAGTAAACAGTTTAATATCACCTGGCATTTCCTCTAGCAATGGAGACATTTTATTTCTAGATAATAAAATTAATTAAAAAAACTAGGAAAAAATGCTTCAACTGCTGAAGAGAAAAAAAAATAGATGTAATAATGGAACAAAACATGTACTTTAAAAAAAATCCATTATTTTCTGACCTAAATCAGTCAGCTTCACCAACAGGGATGTAGACCTAATTCTAACACTAAACAATGCTCCTTCTCTGATCTAGCAAGTTGGGTGTTCTAAAAGAATGTAAAAGCTAGTATGATGGTATTGGCTATGATTTTGGATTTCCATTTTGTGTCACAGAAAAAGACCATTTGTGCTAACACGTTCTTATACAAATGTGTTCCATTTAATCATGCTTATATCACATTAAATCAATAAAATATTTAAGAATGCAGGCACTTCTTAGGACATACCCGTATTGCCAATAACTTCTTCCCAAGGACGATCTGCTAGGATATTTATTTGAAGGGGTGAAATTAATGGTGTTAATGACCAAAGCCTCACAGTCGAATCACGTGAGCAGGAAGCCATTGTAAACGGTCGATTTGGATGGCATGTTAAGCCTAGAACATAAAAAACCCACCAATTAACTGCTTTCTCTTCATAGTCACTAAATATTTACAATTGATAAATTAGGGTAAATAAAGTTGTATCAAGTGATAGACTGAAGAATTTTAACAAGAAATTTCAATTTGTAAATTTGATCTAAATGGCACATACAATTTAAAATAATAAAAAATAGCTCAGCACTATATAACAGCTAGATTATGAGTTTTGCATTATGAGTCAAATAGCATTGTTATGCCCCATAAGGCTTCATTTTCCCTAACGCTGCTATTACAAGTCTTGTCGGTATAGGCGTACCGCACACCTTTTAGCCAGTCACACAACATCAGTACCGCACTTTTAAAAAAGTCCTTTTTCAATAGAACTCCCATAGCACCGGCATTACGAGTTTGCCTGGGAGGCCAAAAAGTGTGCGGTATACTCTATAACCCCAAGATCCGTACCACCATCTAAAGTCAGTAGTTATGAGTTTTACGTTACAAAGCTGTACCATAAAACTCATAACTAAAGTGTTAAAAAGTACACTAACACCCATAAACTACCTATTAACCCCTAAACCGAGGCCCTCCCGTATTGCAAACACTATAATAAAGTTATTGACCCCTAATCTGCCGCTCCGGACATCGCAACCACTAATAAAATGTATTAACCCCTATTCTGCCACTCCCCGACATTGTCGCCACTATAATAAAGCTATTAACCCCTAAACCACTGCCCTCCCACATCGCAAACACTATTTAAATATAATTAACCCCTAATCTGCAGTCCGCTCACACCGCCGCTATAAAAAACCTATTAACCCCTAAACCAACAACAAAATATACTTAAATAAACTATTAACCCCTAAACCGAAAGCCCCCACAATTAAATATACTAAAATAAACTATTAACCCCTAAACCTAACTCCCCCCTAACTTTGTATTAAAATTACAATTTCCCTATTTCAAATTAAATTAAAAATTAGCTGTCAAATTAAATAAATTAATTTTAAACTAACAATTAAACTAACTACCAATTAAATGAAGCATGTCCGGTTCTGCACCTCTACCTCAGCAATATGGAGGCGATCCTAATCAGTGCAGAGGGTTTTTGAACCAGGTGGGCATTTACTTTGAGATGTTACCTCAGGCATTTCCCTCTGACAGAGCTAAGGTGGGATTTCTCATCTCGTTACTCTCTGACACAGTTCTTGCCTGGGCTAATCCCTTGTGGAAGACTAATAAACCTGTGATTTCAAATTATCCTGAATTTGTGGGCTCCTTTCGAAGGGAATTTGATGTTCCAGCTCGCTCCTCCTCTGCTGCTAAACTACTCATGTCCATTCAGCAAGGTACAAGATCTGTTGCTCAGTATGCCATTGAGTTCCATACGCTTACCGCAGAGGTAGGTTGGAACAATGAAGTCCTTGTTGCCGCCTTCTTTCATGAGCTCTCTGATGTGATTAAAGACGAAGTTGCTGCCAGAGATTTAGCAGAGGATCTTGAGGCATTGGTGTCTTTTTTGATCCTAATTTACATCAGACTCAGAGAGAGGCGCTCTTTCAAGGAGCACTTGCGGAAGCCTCCTTTTCCATTGTCTCCTACGTGTTTGTTCCCACCCATGCCTCCCTCTCCTCCCATGCCTCCTGGTCCAGAGTCACCAGGTACTGCGGAGCCGATGCAGTTGGGATTCACGCGTCTCTCCACGGCAGAGAGGGCCTTTAGGAGGGGGGAGGGGCTCTGCCTCTATTGTGGGTTACAGGGCCACCTTTTGAAGTCTTGTCCTACATGGCCGGGAAACGCTCACACCTAAGGTCCTGTCGGGGGCAGACCTTGGGTGGTTTATCCTCGTCCCCGGAACCGCTAAAGGAGAAACCTTTGGTCACGGTTGTCTTTTCCTGGGAGGACTCCTCCATAGTCACCTAAGCTCTTGTTGACTCCGGTGCTGCGGGCTATTTCATTGACAGTGCTTTTGTATCAAAGCACTCCATTCCTGTTTTGCCTTGGTCCATTCCATTTGCTATTGAGGCCATTGATGGCAGGCCCCTTCAGCCCGTTACTCACGAAACTGCTCCGTAATCCATGGCTGTTGGGGCTCTCCATTTTGAAAACCTCCAGTTCCAGGTGATAAACTCTCTGCATTTTTCGGTTGTTCTGGGTTATCACTGGTTCCAAAAGCACAATCCCAGTCTCGACTGGCGCAGGTTCCAAAATTTTGTTGTGGTCTCTGCAATGTATTTCCACTTGTCTTTGGAAACCAGTTAAAGTCTTGTGCACTTCTTCGGTATCTCAATTGCCAGAGGAGTACCGAGAGTTCCTAGACGTTTTTGACAAGGTGCGTGCCGGTACGTTGCCTCCTCACCGGTCTTATGATTGTGCCATAGACCTGCAACCCGGAGTCATTCCTCCTCGGGGCCGGGTTTACCCTCTGTATTTTGCGGAGAATTGTGCTATGGAGGAGTATGTTGCAGATGCTCTGTCACGGGGATCATCAGCAAATCCTGCTCTCCTGCAGGGGCTGGCTTCTTCTTTGTGAAGAAAAAGGGTGGTTAGTTAAGACCATGCATCGATTATAGGGGTCTTAATCGTCTTACCATTAAGAATGCTTACCCTATTCCGCTCATTACAGAACCTTTTGACCGCCTCAAGGGAGCTACGGTCTTTACTAAACTTGATTTGAGAGGAGCATACAATCTTGTTAGGATCAAGGAGGGCCACAAATGGAAAACAGCATTTAACACCAGGAGCAGGCATTATGAGTATCTTTTAATGCCCTTTGGCCTATGTAATGCTCCTGCTGTTTTCCAGGAATTTATTAATGATGTCCTACGAGATATGTTGCAACAGTGTGTTGTGGTGTACTTAAACAACCTCCTCATACACTCACCCACACTTGAGGCTCATCGTTCTGATGTTACATGGGTTCTTCAGAGACTACGTGAGAATGGCCTGTTTTGTAAACTCGAGACATGTGAGTTCCATCAGACTCAAGTAACCTTCCTAGGTTATCTTCATTGCAGGGTTCTCCATGGATCCTGACAAGTTATCTGCAGTTCTGCAGTGGCCTCACCCAGTTGGTCTTCGGTCTATTCAACGTTTTTTGGGGTTTGCCAATTACTATAGAAAGTTTATTAAAAACTTTTCTTCCTTGGTCAAACCTATCAAAGACATGACCCTTAAAGAGAATGATCCACTCCATTGGTCACCTACTGCCATTAAGGCCTTTGATAGTCTTAAGACTGCCTTTGCTGCCGCTCGAGTTCTGGCTCATCCTAACCCTGTCCTGCCTTTCGTTCTTGAGATCGATGCATCTGAGACTGAAGTAGTTGCCCTCCTGTCTCAACGTCCTACGTCCTTGCATCTGTGTGGTTTCTTCTCTAAGAAATTTTCTCCAGCAGAGTGCAATTATGAAATTGTCGAAAGAGAATTACTGGCCATAATTTTGGCACTCAAGGAATGGAGGCATCAACTCGAGGGTACTAGGGTGCCAGTGCTCATTCTTACTGACCACAAGAATTTAACTTATCTATCTGAAGCAAAATGTTTCTCACGCCGACAGGCCAGATGGGCGCTATTTTTGTCTCAGTTTAATTATGTGGTCTCCTACCTGCCTGGTAGTAAGAATGTTAGGGCTGATACCCTCTCTCGACAATTTTCGCCTCTGTCCAAGGAGGAGTCTGTACCTACTCCAGTTATACCTCCTGACCATATTTTGGCTACCATACGTACTAATTTGACTTCTCCCTTGGGGGAGGAGATCCTGGCTGCACAAACCAATGCACCTCCTGAGAAACTACTCTCTAATTTACTTCTATTATCATTGTTTTTGTTCTTTTTGTATCTTTTGTTAAACCCCAGGGATGTATGTTTAGGAGTCGGCCAATTTCTAGAGCTCTACATGACAGCAGTTTTGCAAGAGCACTAGATAGCAGCACTATTCCCTGCCATGTAGTTCTCCAGATGCATACCTAAGTATTTCTTCAACACTGAATATCATGGGAACGAAGCAAATCTAATCATAGAAGTAAATTGAAAACTCTTTTTAACTGTTCTGTCTGAATCACAAAAGAAAATGGTTGAGTTTCATATCCCTTTAAGCTTTAATTGATAATATATCTTAAAAGTTAGACAATGTTTCTTTAAAGTTCAATTAAATAAAAAATAAAATAAAATAAAAATTCACCCAATTTGAAAACACAACCTCAAAAACCACCCTTAATGTAGAATATCAGACTGTCTGCATAATTAAAGTAATATGGGTTACATGTATAAAACTTAAACTGAGAAAATAAACTAATAAAAACTCTTGAGGGCTAATGAGATGTCACACAAAGAAAGTCATCAAAAGATTAATGATGTATGATGCAGAAAATGAAATATGGAGAAAATGGATGATTTAACGTGGACATACCATATACATCTGCTCCATGATCATAAACCGTATCCAAACATGTGCCGTCCCTTGTGTCCCAGACTCGTATTGTGTAATCCCAGCTGCCTGATATTAATAGGTAGGGTATTTCAGTATTCCACATTAGTCCCCGAACTGGAGCACTATGGCCACTGAGAACATTTATACAAGCGTCCTGTGTATAATCCCAGATTCTTACAGTGCTAAAAACAAGATACATAAAGGATGACATCTTTTTAATAATGCACAGGACAGATGGGAAAAATGATAGTTATCGGCTATGAAATGTTATATTTCTATCAACAGTGAGCAGCCACAAGTAACGGAACTAATGCATTGTTTTTAATTCAATTTCAGTATGGAACAAGTTTCTGTTTTAAAATTTTCTATATTCTAATCTTCCTTCCATTATTTATTTTATCTATGTGGCAAACATGCTGTTATTTTTCAAATCAATACTCCAATCCTGCAATCCTACAAAAATAAATGAATTCCATAGGACCTCTTGTTGATAAGTATTTCAAACACATTTCTACTTTTCTTCTATTATCAAACTTGCTTCATTCTCATATTATTTTGTTCTGTTATTACTAGTTGTTTAATATTTATCATGTGAGCAGCAGTATTGTGTGCGCTACAATGTTCATGTCGAATAGCGCAGATGTGTATCAACAACATGTTATACTCGGTGAGGGTGTCAATCACAATCCTTTAGAAAAATGTATCAAATAATTTATCTACCAAAATCCACATAGACTTTAATGGTGATTTTCTGTAGAAAATAATTAGATAAACTCTTCTAAAGGATTGTGATGGCCCTGAAACATTACTGAAGCATAAACTAGTAGACAATTGCTAACATCTAGGTGAAACAGGCTATAAAGTACTTGCAGCACATATTTTTATTCTGATTTCAGCAAAAGTAAGAAGCACAAAACCCTGAGTGCTAGATTGCAAGTGGCGCGCTATTTAGCACTTTTATATTATAAATACATATTTCTATATATATATACACCTATAACTATACATCTATTCCTATGGGTAAATATTTTACATTAACATTATTAGATATATATATATATATCTTTATTTAATGAGAGGATCAACAAAGAAACCTACCAGAGTGATACTACAGATTGAAAGTATCATACTCCAAGAAAGTATAAGATCATCCACATCACCATTTGAAATCGTCTCACCAGAGGTCTCTCCCTAACAGATGCTGCAACTTAACTCATTAAATTGGGGTTCTTTCTAATAAGTGGAACACCTACTGGAATTCTCTGATAGAGATTATTTACATTGATTTCTGTATTTTGACTATATGAATCATCTGTAATTAGTAATTTAATGTATACACTTTAGTCTCTTTAGCGCTACTATACCCATTTGTTGTTTAGATTCCTTAGAAGTTAATATAAGGGACTGTCTCCTTACACCTTTATGTTTTTGTGGTAGCTGCTCTAGGGATTCTGTCTTTTCTTATGTCTTTTTTCCCATAATGCTGCTTGCCACAGACCTATGTTTAACTTTGTTCTGTGACATTCTATCAATTTTACACACACACACACACACACACACGCGTTTCAAAGCTTCATGTATTGCTTCTTCCTCAGAGGGTCACCTTCTGAGGAAGAAGCAATACATGAAGCTTTGAAACGCGTAAGGGAACTTTAATACTCCATTTGTAAGAGTTTGTTTGATTACTCTGGTGCTATATGCACTTTATATACTGGTTTTACGATCATTCTTTTGGCCTGTGTTTAAAACGGACACTATTGGAACTGTGCATGAAAGAAATTTCTCTGTTGAGATTTAAGAAAACAGCGTTTGCAGTTCATATCCACGAAGTTGAGAACTACAGGCTAATATTGAGTGTTTTTTACATACCTCATATGTTTGAGGATTCATTATGTAAGTGGCCATTTGTCTATTTTTATTATATTTTTTACCTTAATAAAACGATTTTACGCTATGTATTTCTCTTCTGCCTCTCATTCTGCATAACTCTGCGGGGATCTTGGAGAATATCTATCATCAGCACACATCAGAACACTGAATCCATACTCTGAGACGAGAAGGCAAGACACAGAGGGCCAGGCATTTATCAACACTACTGAGTTCCGGAAGTTTCTCAATTACAAGAGGCGGCAACTTACCTCATATGATTGAGGTTTGTTCTAGTAAGTGCAATACCTACTGGATATAAAGTGTGATAAGCGTTTTCTCACTTTTAGTACTTTTACATCCACATAACCTGTGGTTGGACTGCCTTTACTACTATAACTTTTTTCTTATATATCTGCATTTTTATTTATGTATGGAACATATGTAATTACATATAACTGAGTGTATATATACATACTCACAATTAATAACAATTTTTTGGATTACAGTTCATTTACAAATATTAGTTGAATATATGTATATATTTTTTCTTTTATGTGATCTTCAACAAACAATCACATTTACTATCATCATTTTTTGACACACTTTTTTGTATACTAACATATACAGGGAATGTGGGATTAGATCTCTGTGGAGGCGCTTTTCTCAAACTCCAATCCATATCACTTTCTCACTGGAGGGATAACCCTACCCTTCATTTGGATAGGATATCCTCCCTTTCTCTGAGATTTTTAGCAGCCACCACAGAATCCCCTACCTACCCTGTAACTGATTTCATTATCAGCGCTAACTAGGTTTTTGTAGGGTCTATCCCATACAAGCCACTCCCTCTCCCATATATATATATATATATATATATATATATATATATAATAAAGGAAAAAGGAGAAGATAGAAAACAATGAGGAAACAGTATGCCCTATGCCAGCACTATCTATAAAAGTATCTATGGGTGAATAAAGCAATCAACACTTATTGTAGGTGTCCCCAGTTTGATGGAAACAAGTTCCTCTCCCACAAACGTACAGATGCTTCTAGGTCAAGATATAAATATATTAGATATTTATTAAATAATTCATATGTGTAATTAGTGCAATAAGGAATAAAGTTCATATGCTAAAAAAACAACAATTATTATATATAGTACCTATCCACCAATGTCCCAAGGAGGGACAGAATACAAAATATTGTAAATAATAAAGTATGTGATATTAACAAGTGATTTACTTGAAAAATAAGTAATGTACTGGTCTATTAAAGATGATAAAAGCGTAAACACTAGAGATGAGCTCGAAATAAGCAGATTACAATAGTGAGAATGCAGGGACAATAGACTCAAGAATAAACTTATATAGTATACAATAAAATAAAAAACATATTTATTGAACAGATAAGATATTTATATAAAAAACATGTGTTATAAAAACATACTCTGGACGTCCAAGAGTTAAACCACAAAACCACAATGGCTAGTGGGCTTATACATAATATGAGGCAATTGCCTAATAGTATTATACACAGTACCTTTAACCGCTCTCTCTACGTCTAGAGAGAAAGGTTGTGTGGAAAGAAAATGTTAACGCTTGAACACAAATGGATTCGCTCTCATATATATAGGCAAGAATTAAGCCCTGATGGCTGGCGCTTCATCCGCTCCTGCGGTTCTTGTGGAGTCGTATAATCTTGTCTGCCGTGCTGGTGGTTCCTAGCTGAAATTCCGTCTCACAGTGTAGGGGTCTGTTGTTCCTCCGTGCTAGGGGGTAATCAGTGTGGTCGATGCACCAATGCACTTCAGGTTGTTGTGTATGACTCTGACGTCACGTGTATGGGCTAACTCCGCTGACAGATAGCTGATGTCCGTTTTGATACACTATGTGTATTTAGTTGAAGGTAAAGGTGATCTCCTGGTGTCAGCTAAGGTGCACTTTAGATCTTCTTCTTTAGTACACTTGTGTACTCGTTTGAAGATGGCAGAATGGTAGCTTCAGATAATACCTCAGTAATAGTGGCTGGTGGTTACTCAGTACAATATGCTCCACACTGATGAGTAGTTCAACAGTGGCTCAGTTCGTTGTTAATGGCAGAATGGTAGCTTCAGATAATGCCATAGTCAATAGTAGATGGTGGTTACACAGTTCAATATGCACCACACTGATGAGTAGTTTAGTAGTAACTCAGTTCAACGCGTTTCAACCCACACCCGGGGCTTTTTTAAAAATGAGTTACAATCAAATCTTAATTATTTAAGGGCAGTGTCTAGAATCTTATTGGTTGATTTGACAATGGGCGTGATACTTATCAATTACAATGTATTTGCTCTCTTAAGGTGGTGCATACCATATTCACTAGTGCCTGTTAAATGGTAAAATAAAATTGGAGTAATCCACATTCTTTTGTTAACTTGTGGATGTGACTCCATTATGCGTGTGATATACAATATATAAATATATATAACATATAAAATCAAGTAGGGCTCGGGACAGATCTGATGCTTATAGTATGAAATAAAGTATAAAAAGTGCAAAACAGCCTAATATCTCCAAATTAGACATGATAAAAGTACATTTATTTGTATCTGGGAACATGCCAGTATACGTTATCCCGTACATCTATATGGATACTTCAAAGTGTCATTTTTTAATGTATCAAGACGATGTATCGATACAGTGTTACAAAATATGTATAGACTGCAATAGTTTCCATGCATGGTGAAAATCATGAAAAGAGTATTTTAATGCATATAATAACAAAGGCATACTAAGTAAGAATATGAGTCCAGCCATAAGACACAGATATCTTAATCTTCGCTATGTGGTAGTTTCCTTAGAGTATAATAGCTACAGGGTACATACATAAAATGGACATCTTAGAGAATGGAGTATAGTGTGTGATTACAAAGCAGAGGGGGAAAAAACTTAGTCATACATGAAGGGGGTAACGTCTAATTCTGAGTTCAGATGTAACGGATGGAGGGTTTTCATTCTGTATATTAGTTACGCCTCTTTCTTAAGTAATTTGTTCTCAAAATTGACCCCCCTCCAGTGTGGTTTAACTTTGACCACTCCCCAGAAAGTTAGATCTTTTAGTCTGTTGTTATGCACATCTTTTGAAGTGCCGATATAGGTGGGTATCTTTATTACCTTTTTCTATGAGCCATAGGTGCTCTCTTATTCTTTCTCTAAGGGTCCTTTTCATTTCTCCCAGATACTGTTTTTTACAGCTGCACTGAATAAGGTAGATGACCCCCTTGTCAGTACATCTAATAGTATCCCTAATTATAAATTTCTCATTAATATTACTAGATAAAAACTCTTTGATTTTAGAGCTATAGTGATATGATCTGCCACAATAGCAGGAGAAGAAGCCATTCACTTAATTTCCTAATAGGTCTTTTTGAACAGTGTGTCGATTTTTACTTTTGAACTCGCTAGGGGCTAAAATAGTTTCCAAATTGCTGGACCGCCTATAAATAAACTTAGATCTCATAGATAATTTGTCACCTATAATGGGGTCTTTTCTGACAAGATGCCAATGCTTATTTATTATCTTCTCTATTTTCTTGTATTCCCCATTGTAATTTGTGATGAACTGTACTATGAGATTGCCATCTTCCGAATCTAATATGTTATTTCTAGATGTTTTTTTTTTATATTGCAGTAGGCTTTCTCTCTCTACTTGTCTCATGTGTTCAATGTCTCTGGAGATGGCCACTTCATTATAACCCCTATCCGAGAATATTAAACTCAGAATTCTACCTTGTTCTTCATCAGTTTTGAACAGTTTTTCCTCACTCTAAGGAATTGTGCTTTCGGTATATTTTCCTTCCATTTCACAATATGACAACTACTCGCATGAATAAAATTGTTCAAATCTACTTTTTTAAAAAAAAAAAGTTTTGGTGTTAAAACTGTTCAACTCAATTTCTATATCTAGGTCCAAAAATGATATTCTTTCTTTGCTAATTTCATAGGTAAATTTTAATCCCTTGCTATTTTGGTTCATTTCGCCAAAGAAAGCTAACAGATTTTCTTCACTGCCTTTGCAGATGATAAGTATGTCATCTATGTACCTTCTATAGGTCACCAGGAATTGCACCAAACTACACGTACCTAGGAAATCTGATTCCCAGTTCCCCATAAATAGGTTTGTGTAGCTTGGTATAAACCTGGTGCCCATAGCAGTCCCTTTGGCCTGAACATATATCTTGCTATTAAATGAGAAGGTGTTATTTTCTAAAATGAACTGGATGCTGTCTTCAATAAAATCCTTTTGTTCTTTACTGATATCTTTGTCTGGTTTCAATTTTTTGGAAATTGCTTAATCTCCTAAGGAATGCTCAATGCTGGTATATAAAGAGGTTACATCACAGGTAGCAAGGATAATGTCACCTTCTATTTTGATGTTATTAAGAATCTGAAGGACCTGTGTGGAATCTTTAAGAAATGCCGGAAGTTTCTTCACATATTTCTGTAGATATTTATCTATGTATTGTGATCATTTGGATGTTACAGAGTTGATTACCGATATAATAGGTCGGCCTGGGTGGTTATTTAAGTCTTTGCGTATTTTGGGGAGAAAATAGAATATGGGAATTCTAGGAAATTTTGAAGTAAGGAAATCAAATTCTTTAGCATTAAGAATGCCTATCTCATGTGCTTTCTCTAGATGATTGGATCCATTCATGTTCAAGAGTGAACATTTTCTTTCCACACAACCCCTCTCTCTAGACGTAGAGAGAGTGGTTAAAGGTACTATTATAACACTATTAGGCATTTGCCTCATATTACGTATAAGCCCACTAGCCATTGTGGTTTTGAGGTTTAACTCTTGGACGTCCAGAGTATGTTTTTATAACACGTTTTTTATATACATTTTTATCTGTTCAATAAATATATGTTTTTTATTCTATTGTATTACTATATAAGTGTATTCTTAAGTCTATTGTCCCTGCATTCTCACTATTGTAATCTGCTTTTTTCGTGCTCATCTCTAGTGTTTACACTTTTATCATCTATAATAGACCAGTTTATTACTTATTTTTCAAGTAGATCACTTGTTAATATCACATACTTGGAAGTGGATGATTTTATTATTTACAATTTTTAGTATTCTGTCCCTCCTTATTTTTGGGTACATTTGTCCTATATCCATTCACCTTTTCCCTAGCTTTATAGTGCCAGTACTTCACCCTTCTTTCTGCTATACCATCTTCTTGAGGTTCTTTGTTTGGGGGACCCTCCTGTACTAGGCTCCAGGGAAGCAATAGCGCCCACTCTTATCCTTTTTGTATACTAGCCGGGGACTTGAAAACAAACGCTAAACGTGTTTCGCCGCTGGGAAGACTCTATGCGGCTTCTTCATGGCGTAACTTTCCTTCTGAGTAGTTCTCCCTTCTGGCAATTTAAGAAGTGCTCATAAGTTCTGGACAGTATGCTTTAACCTGAGCACTGCTTAAATTCCTGGAAGGTACTATATATAATAATTATTGTTTTTTAGCATATGCACTTTATTCCTTATTTCACTAATTACACATATGAATTATTTAATAAATATCTAATATATTTATATCTTGACCAAGAACCATCTGTACGTTTATGGGAGAAGGACTTGTTTCTATCAAATCGGGGACACCTACACCCAGCGTTAATTGCTTTATTCACCCTTAGGTACTTTTATAGATACTGCTGGCATAGGGAATACTGTTTCCTTATTGTTTTCTATCTTCTCCTTTTTTCTTTATTATATATATATATATATATATATATATATATATGTATATGTATATATAGTATATATCTATACTATAAATGCGTTTGTAATGTCCATCGCCGTCGGCAGTTGTGCACACATCCACAATGGAATGTTGGCAGCGTGAGGTAGCCAACAGAATGTTGGCTGTGTGCGCAGCCAAAAGAATTCACCTGGATGCAGTGAAGCATAAGCTGCATCCCGGTGGATTCCAAAAATGGCAGGGTGATGCCACCCTGCCATTTTCGGAATCCACTGGGATGCAGCGAAGGCAAACGGAGCATAAAAAAAAAAACACTGTCCGCACGAAGTATAACAAAAAAAACTAACCTCCCACACGAAGTATTAACACATACACTGCAAACCCACACATCGCGTAATAGTAAAGTAATTAACCCCTTAATTCCTTAACCATCAATCACCCTCCCACATCGCAATAAACCTAATTACCCTATTAACCCCTTAACCATAAAACCCCCACATCGCAATTAACCTAATTACCCTATTAACCACTAAACCGCAAAATCATCACATCACAATAAACATAATTAACCTATTAACCCCTAAACTGCAAAACCCTTACATCGCAATAAACCTATTTATCCTATTAACCCCTAAACCGCAAAACCCCCACATCGCAATAAACCAAATTACCCTATTAGCCCCTAAGCCGCAAAATCCCCACATCACAATAAACATAATTAACCTATTAACCCCTAAACCGCAAACCCCCCACATCTCAATAAACCTATTTATCCTATTAACGCCTAAACCGCAAAACTCCCACATCGCAATAAACCTAATTAACCTATTAACCCCTTAAACCACCAACATCCACAGTGCAAATAACTAATTATATTATTAAGCCCCCTAACCTAACACCCCCTAACCTAACACCCCCTAAATTATCACACATTACCTAAACTAAAAAATACTAAAGTTACAAAAAACATAATTTATGTAAGAACTTACCTGATAAATTCATTTCTTTCATATTGGCAAGAGTCCATGAGCTAGTGACATATGGGAAAAACAATCCTACCAGGAGGGGCAAAGTTTCCCAAACCTCAAAATGCCTATAAATACACCCCTCACCAAACCCAAAATTCAGTTTAACGAATAGCCAAGAAGTGGGGTGATAAAGAAAGGAGTAATAAAGCATCAACAAAGGAATTTGGAAATAAATGTGCTTTATACAAAAAAATCATAACCACCATAAAAAAGGGGTGGGCCTCATGGACTCTTGCCAATATGAAAGAAATTAATTTATCAGGTAAGTTCTTACATAAATTATGTTTTCTTTCATTTAATTGGCAAGAGTCCATGAGCTAGTGACGTATGGGATAGCAATACCCAAGATGTGGAACTCCACGCAAGAGTCACTAGAGAGGGAGGGATAAAAATAAAAAAACAACCATTTTCCGCTGAAAAAATTAATCCACAACCCAAAATATAAATTTAATATCATAAATGAAAGGAAAAAACTTAAATCAAAAGCAGAAGAATCAAACTGAAACAGCTGCCTGAAGAACTTTTCTACCAAAAACTGCTTCCTAAGAAGCAAATACATCAAAACGGTAGAATTTAGTAAATGTATGCAAAGAAGACCAAGTTGCTGCTTTGCAAATCTGATCAACTGAAGCTTCATTCTTAAAAGCCCACAAAGTAGAGACTGATCTAGTAGAATGAGCTGTAATTCTCTGAGGCAGGGCTTGACCCGACTCCAAATTAGCTTGATGAATCAAAACCTTTAACCATGAAGCCAAGGAAACAGCAGAAGCCTTCTGACCTTTTCTAGAACCAGAAAATATAACAAATAGACTAGAAGTCTTCCTGAAATATTTAGTAGCTTCAACATAATATTTCAAAGCTCTTACCACATGCAAAGAATGTAAGGATCTCTCCAAAGAATTCTTGGGATTAGGACACAAGGAAGGAACAACAATTTCTCTATTAATGTTGTTATAATTCACAACCTTAGGTAATAATTTAAATGAAGTCTGCCAAACCGCCTTATCCTGATGAAAAATCAGAAAAGGAGATTCACAAGAGAGAGGATGATTCAGAATTATCCGCCTGAGGATCCCTGGACCTGGACAGGTTCCTGGGAAGTTTTTTGTTTAGTTGAGATGCCATCAGATCTATTTCTGGAAGCCCCCACATCTGAACAATTTGAGAAAACACATCTGGGTGGAGATACCATTCTCCCAGATGTAAAGTCTGACGACTGAGATAATCCGCTTCCCAATTGTCTATACCTGGGATATGAACCTCAGAAATTAGACAGGAGCTGGATTTCGCCCAAACAAGTATCCAAGATACTTCTTTCATAGCTTGAGGACTATGAGTCCCACCCTGATGATTGACATATGCCACATTTGTGACATTGTCTGAAAACAAATGAACGGTTCTCTCTTCAACAGAGGCCAAAATTGAAGAGCCCTGAGAATCGCATGGAGTTCCAAAATATTGATTGGTAATCTCGCCTCTTGAGATTTCCAAACTCCTTGTGCTGTCAAAGATCCCCAAACAGCTCCCTAATCTGAAAGACTTGCATCTGGTGTGATCACAGTCCTGGTTGGACAAATGAGAGGGGCCCCTAGAAATATACGATGGTGATCTAACCACCAAATTAGAGAAAGTCGAACATTGGGATTTAAGGATATTAATTGTTATATCCTTGTATAATCCCTGCACTATTGGTTCAGCATACAAAGCTGGAGAGGTCTCATATGAAAACGAGCAAAGGGGATCGCGTCCAATGCTGCAGTCATGAGACCTAAAACTTCCATGCACATAGCTACTGAAGGGAATGACTGAGACTGAAGGGTCCGACAGGCTGCAACCAATTTCAAACGTCTCTTGTCTGTTAGAGACAAAGTCATGGACACTGAATCTATCTGGAAAGCTAAAAAGGTTACACTTGTCTGAGGAATCAAAGAACTTTTTGGTAAATTGATCCTCCAACCATGTCTTTGAAGAAACAACACTAGTTGATTCGTGTGAGATTCTGCAGAACGTAAAGACTGAGCGAGTATCAAGATATCTTCCAAATAAGGAAACACTGCAATACCCCGCTCTCTGATTACAGTGAGAGAGTAGGGCACCTAGCACCTTTGAAAAGATTCTTGGAGCTGTCGCTAGGCCAAAAGGAAGAGCAACAAATTGGTAATGCTTGTCTAGAAAAGAGAATTTCAGGAACTGTAAGTGATCTGGATGATTCGGAATATGAAGATAATATGCATCCTGTAAGTCTATTGTGGACATATAATGCCCTTGCTGGACAAAAGGCAGAATAGTCCTTATAGTCGCCATTTTGAAAGTTGGTACTCTTACATATCGATTCAAAATCTTTAGATCCAAAACTGGTCTGAATTAATTTTCTTTCTTTGGGACAATGAATAGATTTGAATAAAACCCCAGACCCTGTTCCTGAAACGGAACTGGCATGATTACCCCTGACAACTCCAGGTCTGAAACACACTTCAGAAAAGCCTGAGCCTTTACTGGGTTTACCGGAATGCGTGAGAGAAAAAAACTTCTCACAGGCGGTCTTACTCTGAATCCTATTCTGTACCCCTAAGAGACAATACTCTGAATCCAATGATTTTGGACCGAATTGATCCAAACATCTTTGAAAAATGTTAATCTGCCCCCTACCAGCTGAGCTTGAATGAGGGCTGCACCTTCATGCGGACTTGGGGGCTGGTTTTGATCTCTTAAATGGCTTGAATTTATTCCAATTTGAAGAAGGCTTCCAATTGGAAGCAGATTCCTTGGGGGAAGGATTAGGTTTCTGTTCCTTATTTTGTCGAAAGGAACGAAAACGGTTAAAAGCTTTAGATTTACCCTTAGGTTTTTTATCCTGAGGCAAAAAAACTCCCTTCCCCCCAGTAACAGTTGAAATGATTGAATCCAACTGAGAACCAAATAATTTATTACCTTGGAAAGAAAGAAATAGCAATCTGGACTTAGAAGTAATATCAGCATTCCAAGATTTGAGCCACAAAGCTCTTCTAGCTAGAATAGCTAAAGACATAGATTTAACATCAATTTTGATAATATCAAAAATGGCATCACAAATGAAATTATTAGCATGTTGAGTCAACTTAACAATGCTAGACAAATCATGATCCGATACTTGTCGCGCTAAAGTATCCAACCAAAAAGTTGAAGCAGCTGCAACATCAGCCAAAGAAATTGCAGGCCTAAGAAGACAACCTGAATATATATAAGCTTTCCTTAGATAAGATTCAAGTTTCCTATCTAAAGGATCTTTAAAAGAAGTACTATCTTCCATAGGAATAGTAGTACGTTAAGCAAGAGTAGAGATAGCCCCATCAACTTTGGGGATCTTTTCCCAAAACTCCAATCCAACTTCTGGCAAAGGATACAATTTTTTAAACCTTGAAGAAGGAATAAAAGAAGCACCAGGCTTATTCCATTCCTTAGAAATCATATCAGAAATAGCATCAGGAACTGGAAAAACCTCTGGAATAACCACAGGAGGTTTATAAACAGAATTAAAATGTTTACTAGTTTTAATATCAAGAGGACTAGTTTCCTCCATATCCAATGTAATCAACACTTCTTTTAACATAGAACGAATATACTCCAATTTAAATAAATAAGAGGATTTATCAGTATCAATATTTGAGGCAGGATCTTCTGAATCAGATAGATCCTCATCAGAGAAGGATAATTCAGTATGTTGCTGGTCATTTGAAATTTCATCAACCTTATGAGAAGTTTTAAAAGACCTTTTACGTTTATTAGAAGGCGGAATGGCAGACAAAGCCTTCTGAATAGAATCAGAAATAAATTCTTTTAAATTTACAGGTATATCTTGTGCATTAGATGTTGAGGGAACAGCAACAGGTAATGAACTACTACTGATGGATACATTTTCTGCATGTAAAAGTTTATCATGACAACTATTACAAACCACAGCTGGAGGTATAATCACCACAAGTTTACAACAAATGCACTTAGCTTTGGTAGAACTGTTATCAGGCAGCAGGGATCCAACAGTGAATTCTGAGACAGGATCAGATTGAGACATCTTGCAAATGTAAGAGAAAAAAACAACATATAAAGCAAAATTATCAATTTCATTATATGGCAGTTTCAGGAATGGGAAAAAATGCAAACAGAATAGCCCTCTGACATAGAAAAAGGCAAGAGGCAAATAGGAATGGGGTCTAAAATAATGAAAATATTTGGCGCCAAGTATGATGCACAACAAACAGAAAAATATTTTTTGGCGCCAAAAACGCTAGATGACGCAACATTGTGAAAGGACCCGGCGTCAACTAAGACGACGGAAATGACGAATTTGCATCAATGAACGTAACTTCGCGCCAAAAAAATCTCGCGCCAAGAATGATGCAATTCGCCTAATTCTGCCCGCGAATTTGAAAAATGACAGTCAATTGAAAAAAGACTACACCCAGGTAAGAAATACATTTCTAAAAAATGCATTTCCCAGATATGAAACTGACAGTCTGCAATAGGAAATATACTGAAACCTGAATCATGGAAAATATAAGTACAAAACATATATTTAGAATGTTATATAAATACATAAAGGGCCAAACCCTAGCTGAGAGTGTCTTAAGTAATGAAAACATACTTACCTGAAGACACCCATCCACATATAGCAGATAGCCAAACCAGTACTGAAACAGTTATCAGCAGAGGTAATGGAATATGAGAGTATATCGTTGATCTGAAAAGGGAGGTAGGAGATTAATCTCTATGACCGATAACAGAGAACCTATGAAATAGATCCCTGTGAGGAAAACCATTGCATTCAATAGGTGATACTCCCTTCACATCCCTCTGACATTCACTGTACTCTGAGAAGAAACAGGCTTCAAAAATGCTGAGAAGCGCATATCAACGTAGACATCTTAGCACAAACTTACTTCACCACCTCCATACAAGGCAAAGTTTGTAAAACTGAATTGTGGGTGTGGTGAGGGGTGTATTTATAGGCATTTTGAGGTTTGGGAAACTTTGCCCCTCCTGGTAGGATTGTATATCCCATATGTCACTAGCTCATGGACTCTTGCCAATTACATGAAAGAAAATAAAAAAGCTAAGATTACAAAAAATAAAAAAGGCTAACATTACAGGAAATAAAAAAACAAATTACCAAAGTTTACAAAATTAAACCTAAAGTAATCTCTATGAAAATAAAAAAGACCCCCAAAATAAAAACACCCCCTAATCTAAGAATAAACTACCAGTAGCCCTTAAAAGGGCTTTTTGCGGGGCATTGCCCCAAGATTAACAGCTATTTTATATTAAAAATAAACAAAGTCCCCCTAACAGTAAAACCCCCCACCAACCAAACCCCCCAAAATAAAAAAACCTAACACTAAAAAACCTAAACTACCCATTGCCCTGAAAAAGGCATTTGTTCGGCATTGCCCTTAAAACGGCATTTAGCTCTTTTACAAAATGCCCACCCTAATCTAAATAAAAAAAAAAGAGCTGTTTATCTTGGGGCAATACCCTGCAAAAAGCCCTTTTAAGGGCTTCTGGCAGTTTATTCTTAGAGTAGGGGGTGTTTTTTATTTTGGGGGGCTTTTTTATTTTCATAGGGATTAGGTATATTTTTTTTAAAGTTTGATCATTCTGTTTTTTTATTTTCTGCAATATTAGATTTTTTTATTTTCTGTAATTTTAGATTAATTTAACACTCTTCCAGCTGTATAACATCCTTACAACATCACAAACGTTTCACAATTATTCATTATATGTGTGACGCTTGGGAGCACAGGCAATACAGTTCAATTTGAAGCCACCCCTGTATGTAATTTAAATTTCGGTTTAATTTTTTTAATTTTTGGGGGTTAGACTTAGGTTTTTATTTTTTAAATATATATATACATATATATATATATATATATATATTTATATATATATATATATATATATATATATATATTTAGATTAGGGATTGGCAGCAAAATGCAATGCCCATACAAATGCCCTTTTCAGGGCAATGGATAGTTTAGGTTTTTAGTGTTAGGTTTATTTATTTTGGGGGGCTTTGGTGGGTTTGTGGGTTTTACTATTACTGCAAAAGAGCTGTTTAACTTAGGACAATGCCCTACAAAAAGCAATTTAAGGGCTATTGGTAGTTCAGCATTAGATTAGGGGGTGTTTTTATTTTTTTGGGGGGGGGCTATATAATTTTCATAGGGATTAGGTTTAATTTTTTATTTTTGATAAAAAAATTTTTTCTGTAGTGCAATATTTTTTAATTTTTTTTTATTATTAACAACACGTAGACTGCCCTCTGGGCATGCTTACCAACTAGTATATATATAAATATGTATTTACAATAAAAATAAAGTTTTTCTGTATGTGTATAATATTGGAATGTTAAATATTTACAGACAATACATAGAAAAGCATATTAAATATTATTATGGAATATATATATATATATATATATATATATATATATATATATATATATATATATATATAAAAAATATATATATATATATATATATACATATACTTTATACCTTTGAACCCTTATAACTTTTTTATTAATACTTATATCAATATTTTTTTGCACATAGTGTTTATATGAGTGTAACAGTTTATTTTAATATATTTATGTTGTGTTTAGTGCAACTTTTATTTTAGCCCTAACCCAGGTCTTCAGTCACAACTTGTGATACGCATGCAAATGAATGTGCCCATAATTTTCTTTTATCGAGTTCGCTAACATTAGTGCACCACTTGTAATCTAGCTTTGATTCCTTTATAAAAAACATTGTTCATACCTACAAAAAAATGAAACACAATATAACCTATTAGTAACTAGTTGATAGCATGCCAAGACTCAGATAGCAGCTTTTTACATCAGACCAAGACATTAAGAATTTGGAGATGGCTTGTTACCAAAGAGGAGTCAACTGCAACTAAAACCTGTGTTTGTAAAACTACGAACAGTAATATTACATACAGGGGTGGCTTCAAATTGAACTGTATTGCCTGTGCTCCCAAGCGTCACACATATAATGAATAATTGTGAAACGTTTGTGATGTTGTAAGGATGTTATACAGCTGGAAGAGTGTTAAAGCTGAAGTGTCTTATTAGAGACTTTGCTCTTTAATCTATGTTTCGGGACAATATATTGATATAAGAACTGTGAAAGGTGAGGTGAATTTCACAACCTATGGATAAAATCTTGGAGAGTGTTAAAAACAGAGACATCTCTTGATATTTAAAATCATTTTTTCTATGGTGACTCGGTTACCCCTTGGGACGCCTGTTTTTTTTTTTTTAGCTTATGCTTTTGGATTTAAATGCAGTCTGAATATTTGAGTGAATGGGTTGGGGCCCCTCATTGATATATTATATCGTGATCTTTTCCCTTTTGTATTTATTGACCATTTTTTGCTTATTTATTTAGGGTGCTGGGTCTATTTGAATATTTTATATAGAAGGTGCTCTAATTTGCGCACCATATTTACGAATTACATATTTAAAGCAAATAAGGATTTTTTTCTGACTAGTAGTAGTGCATATTTGTATATTTTATCATCAAATTTGCTTTGTTCTCTTTGTATTCTTTGTTGAAAGCTAAACCTAGGTAGGCTCATATACTAATTTCTAAGACCTTGAAGGCCGTCTCTTATCTCAGTGCATTTTGACAGTTCACAGCTACACAGTGCTAGTTCATGTGTGCCATATAGATAACATTATCCTCTCTCCTGTGGAGTTATTTATGAGCCAGCACAGATTGGCTAAAATGCAAGTCTGTCAAAAGAACTGAAATAAGGGTGCAACCTGCAGAGGCTTAGATACAAGGTAATCACAGAAGTAAAAGGTTTATTAATATAACCATGTTTGTTATACAAAACTGGGGAATGGGTTATAAAGGGATTATCTATCTTTTTAAGCGAAAAAAAATCTGGAGTAGACTGCCCCTTTAACATCAGTTCAATTTACTTGAAATTCTGAGGAAAAGAAATAAAAATCGGATTCAACATACCCATCATCAGAACCACTGCACAGAATGCCTTCCCTGAGAGGTGACCATCTCACGTGAAATACCTTTGCAGTGTGTCCAGTAAACACTTTCAGGGGCTGGTCAGAGCTGGTTGCTAGATAATATACCCGAACATTTTTATCTTCACATCCAGTTGCTATCATGTCTCTGTAAGTTAAATAAACATTTGTATAAAGCAGTGGTCATTACATGTTTCTTATACAATGTGCTCAGAGGATAGCATGATGGTTATGACAATGGCTTCTTTTATAAATAATCTCTGTATTGGAAGTCTGCATTATATCTACATAAGTAAGAAGTAATCAGTATCATTTAGAGGGCAACCATACCCTGCTGTATTGATGTAGGCTTTTATTGCAAGCCATGAGCACAGTACTATACTGTAGAGGGGTTACTGTTGTTTCAGGGGTCAAATAAACAACATATAGTTTCTGTGGGGAAAACTACATTTTTGCTGCTTCAGAGGAGAAAATGGAGGAGGCAGGAATTGGTTTATAAGGTTGTTTGAAGCCACATAATGCCAGTTACCCATCACTTATATACATGCATGGTAATGCCAGATATTACAGGAAGCAACTAATATATAAAAATGTAAACAAATTTACAATGTGAATGTTACAGTATACAATTAACCATTTTGTTAACATTGGTTTTATTAAGTTACAAAGTCATTTTTTCTACTGGCATTTTGTCTGTCTTCAAACACCCCCTTTCCAACCCCAACATTTTTACTTTTCAGTTCATTAGTGTTATTTATACCAACTGCTGTTGTAACATAGACCTGAATATCAAATCTGTAGATGAACCAAAGTAACTGGTACCGAGAACAACCACTCTAAAAGACGTGTTTATGCAATTACTTTGTTTAAAATGGTAATGTTTCAACTCTCCACAGAGAGGCTGGAGTGCATTCTGTGAAATGTAGAACCCTGACACTCATTCATCCTACACAGTGATTGGTTGATATGTGCAAGTGCTTGTTTATATATTCCCCTAATTGGTCACAGCAAAGGAAGTAAGATAAACAAGTTTCAAGAGGCTTTTTAAGAGGCGTGTCCTTGGCCTGAAAAACAAAATTACAGTTTCCTTCCATACAGACCTTTAGCAATTGAGAAAATAGTGTTTATTTAAAGTGCAGTTGCTGCAGTATATGGCAACATCCTTGTTACTGCTCTTATCATTATGTTTAAGCTGGTGCTTATATATATATATATATATATATATATATATATATATATATATATATATATATATATATACACATAGTTGTAGTATTCCTTATGTGGGGAGCGGTGGGCCTGTCAGAGTGCCCAGTGGCGGCATGACAGGTCATGGCCCACCAGCGGGGATGTCATGGCTCGGTACCGGGCTACGGCCCGGCTGTTGAGAAGCCAGGGTCTACATCACTCTACTGAAAGCTAATGGATCTTTTAAGTAGTAAAATATATTTTCATTTTTACTCACTTGTTGTTTTGGCTCCAATCACATCCAAAGACAGCTGCTGGATGCTTATATTTATGCAGAACTTTACCATCAATAGTTCTTATGATACTGGAATAAATAAAGACAACACATGTAATACAGTCACACCAAAACAAAACAAATACATTTTAATAAATAGACAGCATTGGCTTATAAATGTATAGCAGCAAACTATAGCCAGTAATCTTACTTGGAATTTCAAGGGATGTTCACCCCACTAGGGGCTAGCTTACGAGTGGAGCGGTAGTTTGCACTCATGTTCGAGCATTAAAACTGCTAGAAGTCATTTTTTTTTTGTTATCTGAGATTCACGTTCATATTACGAGTTAAGATTAAAAAGTTTGCCCTCTTGTGTTTGCTTTGAGAAGTTACAAACGCAAAATCACATTCCCCCATATAATTCAATTTAGCCAAAAAAGTTGAAAAAACCCTTACAAACACAATTGCAGTTACATAAGAAGATAATATTGCATTTTTCATAATCCAATGTTCTGCATGTAGCAGAATATGTTCTAATTATTCTGAAAGAGATATTTAAATATATATATGATGTTTTTTTCCACAAATATATATTTATACCTATATATATATATTAGAAATTGACTATAAAAGTAGGTTCACCAAGGTGTTCCCACTGATATAGAAAAAGCTGCGCACACTCACAACGTTAATCAATGTTGTGTTTAAACAATATTACTACAATTTGGTTTTATAATTAAATCAATATAAACCAATTAGAACATCATAAGTTAAAAAGAAAATGAAAATAAATAAACAATGAAGAGATTATATGCAATAAAATCTTAAATGTAATGCAATGCAAAACTTAAAAAATATATGTATAAAATAAAAAGTCATCCTCCTGTTGATGAAATTTTTTTCTTTCCAAATTTTGATATCAAAGAGATGTTCAGTGCTGCTCGTCCAAGGTAGACTCAAGGTTCAGATTGAGTAAAACAGTACAGCGGCAAGTATCTAAAAAGACAAGCGCACAAAAACACCTCTCATAGTGCTGATAAAGCCTCTGACGAAGCGGACGAGTTCCGTGAAACGCGTAAGGCCACGCCCACTTTACGTCATTTGTGACTTACACGCTGTTGTAGTGTTCCGTGTTATTTGCGGATACCTTCGGCGTTCTTCTCAATATAACATCAGCTGTTTGCTTGGGATATCGGATTCCAGTTATAAGCTTACTGGCTACAATCCAAGGGTCAGAAATTGGCCATTTGTGGGATAAAGGACACTGGGAGAAAAACGGAATCTTATCATGCTAAGAACTTCCGGTGACAGCCACTGTGAATCAAGTGGGGACACTTACACATCCATTCGCCCTTCCTTACCTCATATGATTGAGGTCTTGTTTTGTGAGTAGGCAATACCCTAGAGCAGGGGTGTCAAACTGGCGGCCCGCGGGCCTCATGCGGCCCTTAACCTAATTTTGTGTGGCCCACACCACCTCCATGAAAAATAATAATTATAATATGCTTATTACTTAAAAAGCGAGTGCACTTACTGTTAGGGATGCGCATACGTTAAAACCCCTCAGTCTTTAACGAGTAATATTGTTATTAAAAAGAAAAAGGCAAATACAAACACATATAAGTTCATAATGATTTATTTGACACATTTATATAGGTGTTCTTTACTATGGCAGCACTAATTTCACGCATCATTTTTGTCTATTCCTTTCCATAATTTTCTTTTTAACTAAAATCCCAAACTTTATATTTAATAAATATATATTTTATATGTATTTATTTTAGATTATATACAACAGGTATATGTCTATCACTATTTAAACAGTTGGTCTTATGCCGACAGCACTGTGATCCACCATTTATAATGCAGAAGAAATGTTATACTATGCACATGCGTATGCTAAACTGTGAGTGTGCCTGGAACAGGGCTGCTATAGAAAAAATAGCACAGACTCTGTGGGAGAGCAACCTGATAGAGGGGCCTAGTTATCAAGCCGTCAACCTCAAATACGCTGCGTATTACGCAGCGTATTTGTGGCGAGGCTGATTCGCCTTAGTTATCAAAGGCTCGAGACCGGCAAAAGTAGAATTTTGTGACGTAAGCTTCGATCCGCCGGACTCAGTCCGACACAGATCGATTCTTACGTCACTCCAGATGTTCCGCACACAAGTGCGGCACATTCTCACTACTTTTGCTAGCTATCAAAAAACTAGCAGGTACGCTCGGCACTTTTACGGCCCAGCGTACCTGGTTTTCAAAGCGCCAGCCTGGAGGCGGCGGATCCCATAGGAATCAATGGGAGTCTGACCATAGCGAAAGTACAAGTTCGCTGCTGACAGACATCCCATTGATTTCTATGGGAGCTGTCTACACCTAACACCCTAACATGTACCCCGAGTCTAAACACCACTAATCTGACCCCCCTACACCGCCGCAACTAAATAAAGTTATTACCCCCTAAACCGCCACTCCCGGAGCCCACCGCAAGCTACTCTATACATATTAACCCCTAAACCGCCGCTCCCGGAGCCCACCGCAACTATAATAAATGTATTAACCCCTAAACCGCCGCTCCCTGAACCCGCCGCAACCTATATTAAATGTATTAACCCCTATCCTGCCCCCCCTACACCGTTGCCACCTATAATAAATTTATTAACCCCTATCCTGCCCCCCACTACGCCGCCGCCACTGTAATAAAATAATTAACCCATAAACCTAACCCTAACCCTAACGCCCCCTAACTTAAATATCAATTAAATAAATCTAAATAAATTAACTCTTATTAACTAAATGAATCCTATTTAAAACTAAATACTTACCTGTAAAATAAACCCTAAGATAGCTACAATGTAATTAATAATTATATTATAGCTATCTTAGGATTTATATTTATTTTACAGGTAACTTTGTATTTATTTTAGCTAGTTAGAATAGTTATTAAATAGTTATTAACTATTTAATAACTACCTAGCTAAAAGAAATACAAAATTACCTGTAAAATAAATCCTAACTTAAGTTACAATTAAACCTAATACTACACTATCATTAAATTAACTAAATAAACTACCTACAAAGAACTACAATGAAATACAATTACATAAACTAACTAAAGTACAAAAAATAAAAAAAGCTAAGTTACAAAAAATAAAAAATTAAGTTACAAACATGTTAAAAATATTACAACAATTTTAAGCTACTTACACCTAATCTAAGCCCCCTAATAAAATAACAAACCCCCCCAAAATAAAAAAAATCCCTACCCTATTCTAAATTACATAAATTTCAAAGCTCTTTTACCTTACCAGCCCTTAAAAGGGCCATTTGTGGGGGCATGCCCCAAAAAGTTCAGCTCTTTTGCCTGTAAAATAAAAATACAACCCCCCCCCAACATTAAAACCCACCACCCACATACCCCTAATCTAACCCAAACCCCCCTTACAAAAACCTAACACTAATCCCCTGAAGATCATCCTACCTTGAGTCGTCTTCACTCAGCCGAGCCACCGATGGAACTGAAGAGGACATCCGGAGCGGAAGAAGTTAATCCTCCAAGCGGCACTGAAGAAATCTTCCATCCGATGAAGTCATCATCCAGGCGGCGCTGAAGAAGTCTTCGATCCGGCCGATGTCATCTTCAAAGAGGCGCTGAAGAGGTCTTCTATCCGGGCGAAGTCATCTTCCAAGCCGGGTCTTGAATCTTCCTTCCGCCGACGCGGAACCACCTTCTTCACCGACGGACTACGACGAATGACGGCTCCTTTAAGGGACGTCATCCAAGATGGCGTCCCCTCAATTCCGATTGGCTGATAGGATTCTATCAGCCAATCGGAATTAAAGTAGGAAAATCTGATTGGCTGATGGAATCAGCCAATCAGATTCAAGTTCAATCCGATTGGCTGATCCAATCAGCCAATCAGATTGAGCTCGCATTCTATTGGCTGATCGGAACAGCCAATAGAATGCGAGCTCAATCTGATTGGCTGATTCCATCAGTCAATCAGATTTTCCTACCTTAATTCCGATTGGCTGATAGAATCCTATCAGCCAATCGGAATTGAGGGGACGCCATCTTGGATGACGTCCCTTAAAGGAGCCGTCATTCGTCGTAGTCCGTCGGTGAAGAAGGTGGTTCCGCGTCGGCGGAAGGAAGATTCAAGACCCGGCTTGGAAGATGACTTCGCCCGGATAGAAGACCTCTTCAGCGCCTCTTTGAAGATGACATCGGCCGGATCGAAGACTTCTTCAGCGCCGCCTGGATGATGACTTCATCGGATGGAAGATTTCTTCAGCGCCGCTTGGAGGATTAACTTCTTCCGCTCCGGATGTCCTCTTCAGTTCCATCGGTGGCTCGGCTGAGTGAAGACAACTCAAGGTAGGATGATCTTCAGGGGATTAGTGTTAGGTTTTTGTAAGGGGGGTTTGGGTTAGATTAGGGTATGTGGGTGGTGGGTTTTAATGTTGGGGGGGGGTTGTATTTTTATTTTACAGGCAAAAGAGCTGAACTTTTTGGGGCATGCCCCCACAAATGGCCCTTTTAAGGGCTGGTAAGGTAAAAGAGCTTTGAAATTTATGTAATTTAGAATAGGGTAGGGTTTTTTTTTATTTTGGGGGGGTTTGTTATTTTATTAGGGGGCTTAGATTAGGTGTAAGTAGCTTAAAATTGTTGTAATATTTTTAACATGTTTGTAACTTAATTTTTTATTTTTTGTAACTTAGCTTTTTTATTTTTTGTACTTTAGTTAGTTTATGTAATTGTATTTCATTGTAGTTCTTTGTAGGTAGTTTATTTAGTTAATTTAATGATAGTGTAGTATTAGGTTTAATTGTAACTTAAGTTAGGATTTATTTTACAGGTAATTTTGTATTTCTTTTAGCTAGGTAGTTATTAAATAGTTAATAACTATTTAATAACTATTCTAACTAGCTAAAATAAATACAAAGTTACCTGTAAAATAAATATAAATCCTAAGATAGCTATAATATAATTATTAATTACATTGTAGCTATCTTAGGGTTTATTTTACAGGTAAGTATTTATTTTTAAATAGGAATAATTTATTAAAGTATAGTGTAGTGTTAGGTGTAATTGTAACTTAGGTTAGGATTTATTTCACAGATACATTTCTCTTTATTTTAGCTAGGTAAGCTATTAAATAGTTAATAACTATTTAATAGTTATTGTACATGGTTAAAATAAATTGAAAGGTACCTGTAAAATAAAAATAAATCCTAAGATAGCTAGAATATAATTATTATTTATATTGTAGCTATATTAGGGTTTATTTTAAAGGTAAGTATTTAGTTTTAAATAGGATTCATTTAGTTAATAAGAGTTAATTTATTTAGATTTATTTAATTAATATTTAAGCTAGGGGGGCGTTATGGTTAGGGTTAGACTTAGGTTTAGGGGTTAATCATTTTATTACAGTGGCGGCGGCGTAGTGGGGGGCAGGATAGGGGTTAATAAATTTATTATAGGTTGCGGCGGGTTCATGGAGCGGCGGTTTAGGGGTTAAACTATTTATTTAGTTGCGGAGAGGTGCGGGATCAGCAGGATAGGGGTTAATAATTTTATAATAGAGGGCGACGGTATAGGGGGGGCAGGATAGGGGTTACTAGGTATAATGTAGGTGGCAGCGGTGTCCGGGAGGGGCGGTTTAGGGGTTAATACATTTATAAGAGTTGCGGCGGGGTCTAGGAGCGGCGGTTTAGGGGGTAGTAACTTTATTTAGTTGCGGGAGGTTCCGGGGGCGCCGGTATAGGGGGTAGAACAGTGCAGTTTAGTGTGAGTGCTTAGTGACAGGCTAGCAATAAAGCTGGGAAAAAGCCGAAGGGCAGCGAGATCGGATGAGTGATAACTGTCACAGTCCGCTGCTCATCGCCCCGCGGCTTTTTGACAGCTTTATTTGATAACTTAGGCGTATTTTTTCAGGTCCGCGGCGGCGAAGGTAGGCGAGCTTAGGCGGACGTATTGGGCCGGCGAAGCCAGAAAAGTAGACGGCTTGATAACTAACCCCCAGAGTGTGTGTGTGCATCACCTTCTTAAAAGCATTAGAGTGCTTTTTATCAAGCTAGAGTAAGTTAATTCGGAGTTACAGAACACAATCTTTGAAGTGTATACAGTTATAGCAAATGCCACTGCTTTGTTTAGTAATGACAAGATATATAGGTAGTGTACGGCCCACGTGAGTTGTATTTGTATGGAAAAGGGCCCGCGACTCAAATGAGTTTGACACCCCTGCCCTAGAGGAAGATTTGTTATATGTTTGTATTAGACATGTGCATTTTGTTTCGGTCGAATTTTCGTTTTTCGGGTGGATTTTGGCCGATTCAGAGATTCAAATGCTTCCGAATTTACGAATCGGCAGCATAACTAAAATCCCGAAAAATTCCAAAAATGAATAAATCAGTTTACGAATTTTCAAATCTAATCTAACCACTGTTCCCCAACATCACCGACACTAACTAAATCACTAAATAATCCTATTAACCCCTAAACCGCCGTTCCCCAACATCGCCGACACTAACTAAACATATAAACTCCTAAACCGCAGTTCCCAAACATCGCCAACACGAACTAAACCTATTAACCCCTAAACCGCAGTTTCCTGACATTGCCGACACTAACTAAATCTATTAACCCCTAAACTGCCATACACCCACATCGCTAACACTAACTAAACCTATTAACCCCTAAACCTCCGGCCCCCACATCGCAACTACCTAAATTCAACTATATTAACCCCTAAACCTAACACCCCCTAAATTTAACATAATTAAAATAGACCTAAATAAAGTTACAATTATTAACTAACTACCTAGTTAAAACAAAACAACTAACCTGTGAAATAAAAATAAAACCTAAGCTTACAATAAAACCTAACATTACAAAAATAAAAAAATGAACATTACAAAAAATAAAATAAAACTACAATTACAAAAAAACTACCATTACAAAAAAATAACAAATGAAATAATCCAAAATAATAAAAAATATTCCTATTCTAATACCCCATTTAAAATAAAACACACCCTAAAATAAAAAAACCCTACTCTGTAATAAACTACCAAGGGCCCTTTAAAGAGCCTTTTGTAGGGCATTGCCCTAAAGTTAACATCTTAAAAGTTAATGGGCCGAAAAAGAGCTGGATGCCATTTTAAGGGCAATACCCATACAAATGCCCTTTTCGGGGCAATGGGTAGATTAGGTTTACTTTTATTTTGTGGGTTTGGGGGGGCTCGGGGTTTGTGATGTTAGGGGGTGTTTTTTTTTTTTTTTTGCAAAATAGCTGTTAACTTTAGGGCAATGCCCTACAAAAGGCCCTACAAAAGGCCCTTAAGGGTCCTTGGTAGTTTATTATAGATTAGGGTTTTTTATTTTTATGTTTTAAACGGGGTATTAAAATAGGAATAATTTTTATTGTTTTGGATAATTTCTTTTGTTATTTTTTTGTAATGGTAGTTTGGTGATTAATAGGTTTAGTTAGTGTTGCCGATGTTTGGGAACGGCGGTTTAGGGGTTAATAGGTTTATTTAGTGTTTAGTTACTGTCGGTGATGTTGTGGAACGGCAGTTTCAGGGTTAATAGCTTTATTTAGTGTCGGCGATGTGGGGGTGCGGTTTAGCGGTTAATAGGTTTAGGTAGTGTTGTACATAATATTTATTAACCCCTAATCTGCCCCCCCAACGTCGCCGCTACCTACCTACAATTATTAACCCCTAATCTGCCGACCGGACCTCACCGCTACTATAATAAATGTATTAACCCCTAATCCGCCTCACTCCCGCCTCAAAAACCCTATAATAAATAGTATTAACCCCTAATCTGCCCTCCCTGACATCGCCGACACCTAACTTCAAGTATTAACCCCTAATCTGCCGACCGGACCTCGCCGCTACTCTAATAAATGTATTAGCCCCATAAAGCTGTCTAACCCTAACCCTAACACCCCCCTAAGTTAAATATAATTTTATTCTAACAAAATAAAATAATTCTTATTAAATAAATTATTCCTATTTAAAGCTAAATACTTACCTGTAAAATAAACCCTAATATAGCTACAATATAAATAATAATTATATTGCAGCTATTTTAGGATTTATATTTATTTTACAGGCAACTTTGTATTTATTTTACCAGGTACAATAAATATTAAATAGTTAATAACTATTTAATAGCTACCTAGTTGAAATAATTACAAAATTACCTGTAAAATAAATCCTAACCTAAGTTACAATTAAACCTAACACTACACTATCAATAAATTAATTAAATAAACTACCTACAATTATCTACAATTAAATCAACTAAACTAAATTACAAAAAACAAACAAACACTAAATTAAAACAAAAAAACCCACTAAATTACAAAAAATAAAAAAAGATTACAAGAATTTTAAACTAATTACACCTACTCTAAGCCCCCTAAAAAAATAACAAAGCCCCCCAAAATAAAAAAATGCCCTACCCTATTCTAAAATAAAAATTAAACAGCTCTTTTACCTTACCAGCCCTTAAAAGGGCCTTTTGCGGGGCATGCCCCAAAGAAAACAGCTCTTTTGCATTTAAATAAACATACAATACCCCCCCCAACATTACAACCCACCACCCACATACCCCTAATCCAACCCAAACACCCCTTAAAAAACCTAACACTAAGCCCCTGAAGATCTTCCTACCTTATCTTCACCACGCCGGGTATCACCGATCCGTCCAGAAGAGGCTCCGAAGTCTTCCTCCTATCCGGCAAGAAGAGGTCCAGAAGAGGGTCCAAAGTCTTCCTCCTATCCGGCAAGAAGAAGACATCCGGACCGGCAAACATCTTCATCCAAGCGGCATCTTCTATCTTCTTCCATCTGGCGCGGAGCGGGACCATCTTCAAGCAGCCGACGCGGAGCCATCCTTCTTTTGGGTTAGATTAGGGGTATGTGGGTGGTGGGTTGTAATGTTGGGGGGGTATTGTATGTTTTTTTTTACAGGCAAAAGAGCTGTTTACTTTGGGGCATGCCCCGCAAAAGGCCCTTTTAAGGGCTGGTAAGGCAAAAGAGATGTTTTCTTTTTATTTTAGAATAGGGTAGGGCATTTTTTTATTTTTGGGGGCTTTGTTATTTTTTTAGGAGGCTTAGAGTAGGTGTAATTAGTTTAAAATTCTTGTAATCTTTTTTTATTTTTTGTAATTTAGTGGGTTTTTTTTGTAATTTAGTTAAGTTGATTGAATTGTAGATAATTGTAGGTAGTTTATTTAATTAATTTATTGATAGTGTAGTGTTAGGTTTAATTGTAACTTAGGTTAGGATTTATTTTACAGGTAATTTTGTAATTATTTTAACTAGGTAACTATTAAATAGTTATTAACTATTTAATAGCTATTGTACCTGGTTAAAATAAATACAAAGTTGCCTGTAAAATAAATATAAATCCTAAAATAGCTACAATATAATTATTCGTTATATTGTATCTATATTAGGGTTTATTTTACAGGTAAGTATTTAGCTTTAAATAGGAATAATTTATTTAATAAGATTTCGATAGAATACAATTATATTTAACTTAGGGGGGTGTTAGGGTTAGGGTTAGACTTAGCTTTAGCAGTTAATATATTTATTAGAGTAGCGGCGAGGTCTGGTCGGCAAATTAGGGGTTAATACTTGAAGTTAGGTGTCGGCGATGTTAGGGAGGGCAGATTAGGGGTTAATAATATTTATTATAGGGTTTTTGAGGCGGGAGTGAGGCGGATTAGGGGTTAATAACTTTATTATAGTAGCGGTGAGGTCCGGTCGGCAGATTAGGGGTTAATAATTGTAGGTAGGTAGCGGCGACGTTGGGGGGGGGGCAGATTAGAGGGTAATAAATATTATGTAGGGGTCGGTGATGTTAGGGGCAGCAGATTAGGGGTTCATAGGGATAATGTAGGTTGCGGCGGTGTACGGAGCGGCAGATTAGGGGTTAAAAATAATATGCAGGGGTCAGCGATAGCGGGGGCGGCAGATTAGGGATTAATAAGTGTAAGGCTAGGGGTGTTTAGACTCGGGGTACATGTTAGGGTGTTAGGTGCAGACTTAGGAAGTGTTTCCCCATAGGAAACAATGGGGCTGCGTTAGGAGCTGAACGCTGCTTTTTTGGAGGTGTTAGGTTTTTTTTCAGCTCAAACTGCCCCATTGTTTCCTATGGGGGAATCGTGCACAAGCACGTTTTTGAAGCTGGCCGCGTCCGTAAGCACCGCTGGTATTTAGAGTTGAAGTGGCGGTAAATATGCCTGTATGCTCCCTTTTTGGAGCCTAACGCAGCCCTTCTGAGAACTCTAAATACCAGCGGTATTTAAAAGGTGCGGGGGAAAAAAAGCATGCGTAGCTAACGCACCCCTTTGGCCGCAGAACTGTAAATCTAGCCGATTATTTTTTTGGACACTTTCGTTTTTTCAGATCCATTCTTTATTCATGTGCATTATTCTATTCTAAGCTTCAGACGGATCTGAAAAAATGATTTAACATAACTAATTTGCTGAAACAATTTTTTTTTTAAAAACTTAACTAATTTGCCAAAACAAAATTATTTATTTAACTGATTAGAACGAAACAAAACTTATTTTTAACGCTGCACATGTCTAATATAGGTATAGATATATACAGATATACTGTATATAGGATTATCTATTTAAAAATACATAGAACATATTGTGCAATTTGCAGAACATTGGAATGTGAAATATTTACAGTAAATACAAAGAATAACACTTTATTAAATATGAATATTACATAAATATGATTTTTCATGTTTTCATCAACTTGACTGCAAAGGGCTCCAATGCACTTATATATACAGTATATATATATATATATGTTTTTAAATGTGTATATGTCTGTAACTGTACTGTTAAAAGTATTTTTTATGTGTTTTGTGCTACTTTTTTGTCTTGCGTAACAGTTAACCAGAGCTCTGAGGTCACAGTAACTATTCTATCGTAAATTACGATTTTGCTTACGTGTTCGCATTAAAGGGATACTGAAACAAAAAATTTTCTTTCATGATTCGGATAGAGCATGCAATTTTAAGCAACTTTCTAATTTATTTCTGTTATCAATTTTTCTTCGTTCTCTTGGTATCTTTATTTGAAAAAGAAGGCATCAAAGCTAAGGAGCCAGCAAATTTGTGGTTCACAACCATGGACAGCATTTGTTTATTGGTACTGTCCAATCAGCAAGGACAACCCAGGTTGTTCATCAAAAATGGGCCGGCATCTAAACTTAAATTCTTGCTTTTCAAATAAACATACCAAGAGAATGAAGAAAATTTGATAATAGGAGTACATTAGAAAGTTGCTTAAAATTGCATGCTCTATCTGAATCACAAAAGAAAAAATGTGGGTACAGTTTACCTTTAACTTTCAACTTCTAAGATGGGCAGAATTTAACTTACGCACAGACAGCCTTGAAAACCCGATATCGTTTGTTCACAAACAATAGCTCTCCCCTTGTAATCAAGCCCTAGGTGCATAAAAACATTCTATGAAAATAGCAGCTTCCTGCAAGACACCAGGGTAAATTCACTAACATCCTCATCTGCCTCTCTAGTCTTGCTATTTGCAATATATTCGATGGGCCCAATTCACAAAAGTATGGGAAACATCTGAGCTTTAGTAAATTTGATCAAATAAAAAAGGAAATGGTGAGGTTGGAAAGACTGGAGAGCTCACAACTCTTTTTCTTGAATATGATTTTTAGATGTGAACAGTACAAGAACTAGAAACACAGTCACATGATTCAGCAGGTAAGAACATAGCTCTCTACATGAGGGGACCAGGTGAGGGTAAAACATGACTTACCAGAATCCATCACCACTGCAGGTAGCTATACGTTTAGAATCTTTATGGCTCCATGAGATGCAAAAGATGCCATTCTTCCCATGCTTAAAAACATAAACATCTGTCATTAGGGCAATAAGATAAGTATGATACATTTGCTACATTTAAAAAGCTAATTTTGCTGATATTAATTTTCAAAGGTTTTATAACCTGTTACGGGCCAGCATATAAGTGGAGCGCAAAATATCGCTTTTCGTTAAAGCGATATTTGCGCTTCACTTTGTAATACCAGCGCTTTGTAATACCAGAGTGCACTTCCATAGGCTCCAATGGGAGCCTCGTTTTCATGCCGTCAAGAAACACAGCATGAGAACTAGTGCAGTAAAGGGGGGAAGTCTTGCAGCGATGGGCAGCAAATGTAAATATATATGTACAGTATATGCTTATACATATATTTTTACAGGGAACACACAGTTCCTATAGACCACAATGTAAATATATATGTACAGTATATGCTTATACATATATTTTTACAGGGAACACACAGTTCCTATAGACCACAATGTAAATATATATGTACAGTATATGCTTATACATATATTTTTACAGGGAACACACAGTTCCTATAGACCACAATGTAAATATATATGTACAGTATATGCTTATACATATATTTTTACAGGGAACACACAGTTCCTATAGACCACAATGTAAATATATATGTACAGTATATGCTTATACATATATTTTTACAGGGAACACACAGTTCCTATAGACCACAATGTAAATATATATGTACAGTATATGCTTATACATATATTTTTACAGGGAACACACAGTTCCTATAGACCACAATGTAAATATATATGTACAGTATATGCTTATACATATATTTTTACAGGGAACACACAGTTCCTATAGACCACAATGTAAAGGCACTTTTCTGTGCCATTTTTTTTTCACAGCCGCCGACATTTGCCCCAAAAAACTGCTAAGTGCATTTTTTTTAAAGGTTACAAGCTTGCGGTAGCAATAACCAGTCACTTGTAATCTAGACCTAAATGTGTAAAAAAAAGAAAGGCAAACTACCCAAGAAACACACAAATATTAATACTGTATCTAGTGCTGCCACCTTGCCTAGGATTCTTTTGGACTGAGTTATACAGGCTGCAGGGATGAATATAAATAATGCTGCTAGAATTCAAGAACTGCAGCAAAGCACTATTCCTCCCTGCACACCCTGTAGCATGTGTAACTCATAACTGTCCTGAAAATCAGTTCTTTATATATATGTTAGATGCTGTTTAAAGGGACATAATTGTGTAGTAATACAATTATCTAATGCATTAGAGCATTTTATTATTGCATGTTTTTGACAATAATTAACTCTTTACTTTGTTCCCAGAACTAAGCAATGTTTTTTTTAACCCAAAGGAAATAGACTAACTTTACCACAATTGCAAAAGATGTAACTTATATTAATATAATGTACAAGTATAAAAAAATGACAAATTAGAATTAACACATTTTGTACATTTAAAAATAAACGAAGCTCGACTAAAACTGATGTGGATGTCAGTTATCATTCGCATATTAAAATTAAGCATTTTTTACACTTATTTTATAAATATATGTGTCATTTGGTTGATCAATTCATTTAACGTTTGCTAATTAATAGAAAGGTGATTGTAAACCTTTTGCAATTTTAAAGAAAAATGTTCTGCAGTGGAAAAAGTATATGAGGTAACTCTAGGGGGGCTTATTTAACAAAGGTCTGTCGGACCTGATCCTACAGTGCGGATCAGGTCCGACAGACCTCAGTTCCTATAGAGCTGCTGGTGCAACGCCGCCCCCTGCAGATTCAGGGCCAATCGGCTGCCAACAGGGGGTGTCAATCAACCCGATCGTACTCAATTGGGTTGAATTGGGGCGATGTCTGTCCGCCTGCTCAGAGCAGCGCCAGAAACACCGGCCCATCCGGAGCTTGATAAATGGGCCCCTAGAAATCAGTAATCAGTCACTGAATATTCAATCTGCATTCAAAATGACTGCAATAATATTTAAGGCTAGATTACAAGTGGAGCGCTCATTTATTGCGCAACCATAATCAAGCAAATTTGCCTATTTGCGGGCACGCGATAAATAACCAGCCATTGCAAGTGCTAGCAACTAGCTGGTGGTAGCATTTAGCGCTTATAAAATTAACCAGAGATCAGATCACTGGTTAATTTTTTTAAATATGCCCCCAAACTACAGTGTAGTGTATTTTATTAAAACAATGAAAATTGTAGCATTTTTATATTTTAATAAAATAACTGCACTAGGCAGTATTTTAGGGGTAGAGTTGGGGTGTTAGAAAAAAAAAAAACGGCATTGAAAAGGATCTTTACATTGAGGTTTATTTGGACAGTGTGTTCGCTATAAATGTATATGCTCACAAACGATATTTAGCGCTCCACTTGTAATCGTGCCCTTAAATGTAAGAGTGAAGTTGGGTTTCTACATAGCTGGTAACATAAACACCACAGCAATGGGGTGCTGTAACGTAATCCCAATATGTAAGCCAAATGCTAAACCGCAAACTTGTATTTTTTTTTTTTTCATTTAAATGTTTTCATTAATTTTTAAATACAACTACAAAAACATTACCAAGAAAGAGAGTTGAGCTTTACCTATCTAAAAATGTTGTGTAAAGTAATTTTTCCTACCTCATTGAAACGAGTTATCATTTTTCCTTTTTTCACATCCCATATAAAGCCCCCATTTCTTGAAGTTGCTCCAGCTATGCAATTTAAATCCCCTTTGGATACAAAAACAAAAGTTAAGCCATAATTAGTTCAAGTACTTTATTGTATTTCCATCAACAGATTTTTCTATGCAAAGCTTACCTGGAGCCCATGATAGAGAGTAAATAACCCCTTCATTGCCTGGTGATGTGTATACTGCAGTTAAAGTGTTTATATCCCACACTTTTATCGTTCCATCAAAAGAAGCAGTAGCTAATAAATTAGGGTCATCTGGCTTAAATTTACAGTCAAAGATGGTTTCAATGTGACCCTAAAAATGAAAGGTTTGTCAGTAGACATCTTGTAATAAGATTATTTAAATCTATGGTGTTTTTAAGTGCAAATACTAGTGTGTTTTTCCCTCTTATTTGGTTATTTCTGCAAACTCAAATTATTATCTTAAATTGCTTGATTTGTTGAAAACACAAGACACGGGGGCCTATTTATTAATGTGCGAGCGGACATGATCCGATATTGTGTTGTCTGCATTTATCATTGTACCAGTAGTTCTGGTGAACTGCTGTTGCAACGCCGCCCCCTGCAGATTTGCAGCCAATCGGCCAATCGTATTGGATCGGGTTGATTTCCGGCGATGTTTGTCCGCCGCCTCAGAGCAGTCAGAAAGGTTATGGAGCAGTGGTCTTTAGACCGCTGTTTCATAACTTGTGTTTCTGCGGAGCTTCATAAATATGCCCCATGGTTTGTGTGGATATTACAAATAAAATTAAAGGACCATTATAGTAAAAAAAATAGATGTTCTAATCTGTTAGAGCATGTACTTTTAAGACTATTAACCCTAGACTGTGTGTTTAACCCCCTCAAAGGGGTTAAATACACAGTAGAAATACCACTCGGCACTTACAGAGCACTGTTGGTCCAGAGTGAAAAATGCAGCTAATCCAATCAGCAGCAATAGCATTTCTTATTGAATCAGCTATGTTTCTTTCATATAGGTGGCGAGAGTCCACAATTTATTACACATGGGATATACATTCCTACAAGGAGGAGACAAAGTTTCCCAAACTTTAAATCCTATAAATACCCCATCCACCTCACTCATATCTCAGTTTAATATTGTCTCTAGAGTTGTTTAAAGTATGATGTGCTTAAAGATATGTGCTTCAGTGTATACTGAAGTCCGGTTTCCCCTCAGAATTACAATGTTTGTCAGAGGGATGTTTGGGGAGACACCATGTTGTACACCTCTGGTAGTCTTTCTAAGGCCCTCTGTAAATTCAGTCGAAGTAAGCCTTTTTCTGCCTCCCTTTACAGATCTACATACTCCTATCTTCTACCTCTGCTGTTTTTCAATACTGCTTGGCTGTCTGCTTGAGAGTGGACATGTGTCTACAAAAATACAGATAAGTATATATTTTTTGTTTTAGACACAGCCTTTTATTTTAGGGCACTTGTTAAAGGTATAGGCTTATATTTGTTTACATAGGCAGCCCAGGGACAAACGTTAAGATGTTTCATACTAGAGTTTTAATCTGATGTTTGTGTGTTATTTGAAGCGTTTAGGCTCAGAATATACTCACGCTTTCCAGGGGATGTTTTTAAAAATTATACAGAGCCCTTTTTTTAAACCCCCGGTGACGTCATAGTGCGCCAGCGAGCTTTTTTTGCTGCAAAAATTTTGCGCGCTTTTTTAATTTTAAATAGCTTCTCTCTATTTTCAATCTCGCCTTCATTTTTATATAGGGGCTTTATAATACAACAGCATATATATATTGTGTTTAAAGAAACAGTTATTTATTTAGCAAACTTCTTTTTAGCACAAACTTTTCCAAATCTCAAAGTTTTTATGCAACTAAGGAATTATATTATATTTTTTCATTTTTGCTTTTTTACTTTGTCTGCCATAATGAAACATCTTGCTTCTGTCCCTGAAATTACCATAGAACCTGAATCTGTTGTACACCTTTCAACCAAAGCTATGTGTGTTTTTTGTAAAACTTCTGAAGTGCCATCTTCAGCAAATATATGTGACTCATGTATATTATCTCTATCACGTCCTAATGATGTATCTATGGTTTCAAATGCTCCTTCTGTTTCAAATTCACAGATGGATACAGTTGGAGTACCCCCAGCAATGAAGACTTTTATTGCTGCTTCAATTCAGAAGGCCCTGACTGAAATTCCGCCTTCAAAAAAGCGTAAGAGATCTGTCCATGTTTTACCATCATCTAGTAAAGTATGCAATGATCAGACTATTACTGATGTATCTTCTCATGATGGTTCCTATGATTCTGAGGCTCCCCCATCTTATACAGAACCAGAAAAAAAAAATATTTAAAGTTAAACACATTCGTTCTCTTTTAAAATAAGTTTTAGTCACTTTAGGAATTGAAGAAGCTAAACCTTCTGAGGATATTCCTTCTAACAGGTTAAATTCTTTTTTTAAGTCTAATATTGATCTTCCAGAAACATTTCCTGTACCTAACGCAGTTTCTACTATTATTTCAAAGGAATGGTCTAAACCTGGTATTTCTTTTAATCCTACTGTCAGGGTGCCAGGAATCAGACTGAGACGAGAAGTGCAAAAATAATCACACCTTTATTAATAACAAAAAATAATAAAAAGTCCACAAGTCAAATAACAAGCCAGGAGTCAAAACCAGAGCTGGTAGTCAGACGAGCCGTGTCAGGAGCCAAAAGCGAATAGTCAGACGAGCCGGAATCAGGAACTAGGAAAACAGCAGAGTCAGGAACAAGCCAGGGATCAGGAACCAGGAAGGACGTCAGACAGCCAGTTAATACACAGGAACTCTCACAAACAGGTCTGAGACAACGCAAAGGCAAAGCATACTGAACAGAGGCCCTTTAAATAATAAGTGATGACATCACAATTCTGAGACTGCATCCTGTCTCCCACAGATGATACACACCAGTCTGGCCATAAAAGGAAGTGCAGCATCCCCCACAATGAGCAGCATCCCCCACAATGCACCATAGTCAGCAAGAGAGGTGAGTAAAATGGCTGCCAGCAGCACATGGCAAACAAAACAGGGAAAAAACCCTTACACTTACTTCTATGTTTAAATATTTTTATCCTTTTCCTGCTGCTAATTTGGAGCTATGGGAAACTATCCCTAAAGTAGATGGGGCTATTTCTTCTCTGGTTAAACGTACTACAATTCCCTTAGAGAATAGTACTTTTTTCAAAGATCCTTTAGATAGGAAACTTGAATCCTTTTTGAGAAGGACTTATTTACATACTGGTTATGTCCTTAGGCCAGCTATATCTATTTGGCTTTCTAATCTTGTTCAACAATTTTCTACAGACCCTGAATTTTGTAATATTCTTCATTTACTACAAGAAGCAAATATTTTTATTTGTGATGCAGTATTTGACATTATTAAGATAAATTCTAAAAATATGTATTTAGCTGTTCTTTCTAGAAAAGCTTTATGGCTCAAATATTGGAATGCTGACATGGTCTCTAAAATACGATTGTTATCTCTTTCTTTTCAGGGAAAGAATCTTTTTGGTTTACTATTAGATTCAATCATTTCTTCTATTAATGGAGGTAAGTCAGTTTTTTGCCTCAAGATTATAGATCTAAAGGGAAATTTAAGGCTCCTAATTGTTTTCGTACTTTTGGAAACAAAGATCAAAAGCCTTCCTCCTCTCCAAAAGGCCCTGGCTCTAATTGGAGACCTTCTTCCAATTGGAATAAATCGAAACAATTCAAGAAGCTTAATCATGTCCAGAAAACAGCATGAAGGCACGGCCCCTAACCCATTTCTTCTGGTAGGGAGCAGATTAAAAAAATTTCAGACAATTTGGTCTAAATCTGTCCAAAATCCCTGGATTCAGAATATAATTTCTCAGGGATATCAAATTGGTTTCAAAATCAAAGCCCCAAGGGGAACAGTTATTTAACTCATGTTCCAAAACATCCATTAAAAGCTTAGGCTTTTCTAACATGTGTCTCACATCTAGAATTGATGGGAGTGATTGTTCCAGTTCCTCTACATGAACAAGGAAAGAGTTTTTACTCAAATCTGACCATTGTACCAAAGAAGGATAATTCCTTCAGACCAATCTTGGATCTGAAAACACTAAACAAATTTGTAAGAATTCCAACTTTCAAGATGGAAACTATAAGGACTATACTAAGTTTTGTTCAGCAAGGTCAATATATGTCCACAATATACATACAGGATGCTTATCTTCATATCCCTATTCATCCAGATCAATTTCAATTTCTGCGATATTCTGTTCTAGAAAAGCATTTTCAGTTTGGCCTAGCAACAGCACCAAGAATATTTTCAAAGGTTCTCTGTGCCTTCTATCTGTAATCAGAGAGCAGGGTATTGCGGTGTTTCCTTATTTGGACGATATCTTGGTCAATCTTTTCATTTATCTGAATCTCACACAAATCAACCGTTGTTTTTTCAAAATCATGGCTGGAGGATCAATTTTCTAAAGAGTTTCTTGATTCCTCAGACAAAGGTAACATATTTAGGGATTCCAAATAGACTCACTGTCTATGACTCTTTTACTGACAGAAAAGAGACGAATAAAGTTAGTTTCAGCCTGTCTGAACCTTCAGTCTCTATCATACCCTTCAGTGGCTATGTGCATGGAGGTGTTGGGCCTAATGATTGCAGTATCTGACGTGATCCCCTTTGCTCGTTTTCATATAAGGCCTCTTCAACTTTGCATGATTATACTCGAATATCACAACTAATATTCTTGAAACCTAACACTCATTTTTCTCTGACATGGTGGCTAGACCACCAATTTCTTCAGGGGGCCTCTTTTGTTCATCCTACCTGGTCTGTGATTACAACAGATGCAAGGTTGGGGAGCAGTAAGGGGGATCCTAACTGCACAGGGAGTTTAGAATGTTCAGGAAACAAAGATTACGATCAATATCTTAGAACTCAGTGCTCTTTTCAAAGCTCTTCAAGCTTGGCCTCTTCTGAGGAACGAACCTTACCTTCGATTTTTAACAGAATAACACAACGGTGGCTTATGTCAATCACCAAGGGGGAACTCGAAGTTACCTAGCCATAAAAGAAGTATCCCAAATACTTTCTTGGGCAGAGACCAATTCCTGTCTAATCACTGTGATTCATATCTCATGTGTGGACAACTGGGAGGCAGATTATCTCAGCCATCAGTCACTACACCTGGGAGAATGGTCTCTCCATCAGCATGTATTCTTACAACTTGTTAAAATTTGGGGTCTTCCTCAAATAGAATTTATGGCTTCTCATTTGAATAAGAAACTTCCCACAAGGTCACGAGATCCTCAGGCACTAATGACGGATGCTCTAGCAGTTCCTTGGTAATTCCAATATGCTTATATTTTTCCTTCACTAGTTCTACTACCCAGCGTGATTTCAAAAATCAAGATGGCACAATCATCTGTACTTCTGATAGTGTAATGGTTCTCATCCTGTTTATACATGTTGTCATATTTGGTTACTCTCTCCCTTTAAATTTCCACCTGTGATTATTCACCTCCCTATTTAAGTCAGTCTCACTCTCATATCATTGCTTGGTAATCTAACTAATTGTATCCAAGCTCATGTGTTCCTGGAGTCTCCTCTCTCAAAAACCGGATCAAGTCTACAGAATCTACGGTCTCCTGATTTCTTGTTCCAGCTGCGTATCTGACCTTTTTCCTACTACGGATCTCCTGAGCCTTTCTGTAAGGTTGTTCTAATTTCAGTTAATCTCTCCAGCGTTCACTAGATCTCCGCGGCTGTGTGACGTCACCTCCGCTCCACTCCTCCTCCTGATCTGCTTCATTGCTGTATACACGCTCTGGTAAGCATTTTTTTTGTGACAAGCTTGTCTTATTTTTACCTTCATTAGTTCCTTCTACGTTCTATCATTAGCTAACCGATATCTCATCTCCCCACGACACTGTATACACATCGGCTAGGTCCTCATAGCAGATGCAGTGTGTCTCCGGTGTCAAGGGGTAAAGCAAACACCTCTTTAGTGATACATTGTAACTTGAATACCATTTCACTGCATCCTATAACTTGTGACTCCACTGATTTAACAACATTGATACTACCTATACAGGGTATAGAGGCACACCTACTTCTATGTAATACATTAAAGGTACTTAACATGTTGAATGCTTGTATTCATAGTTATTTCAAGGTAACTATCTGGACTGCAGTTAAAGTTCATTCATTTTACTCTCTACAGAACTTACTGGACTGACATTCAGAGGATAACTCTTGTCACAGATAGCCCCTGCGTGGCCTCTCAGCTACCCGCCTTGGCATCTTCCTCTAAGACCAGACCTTCTGTCTCAATGTCCCTTCTTTCATTCAGATCTAAAATATCTGAACTTAATGGTGTGGAGATTAAACGCTTAGTTCTCAGTCTCTGTGACTAATACTATGGTTCAGGCTAGAAAACCTGTTTCTAGGAAAATGTATTATAAAGTTTGGAAAACTTGGCATACATTTAGGATTCCTAGAATTCTTCACTTTCTTCAAAATGGTTTAGATAAAGACTTATCTGCCAGTACCTTGAAAGGACAGATTTCGGATCTTTCTGTAATGTTTCACTGAAAGATTGCTCATCTTCCAGACATTCATTGTTTTTTTCAGGCTTTGTCCAGAATAAAACCTGTAATTAAATTTATTTCTCCTCCATGGAGTCTCAATCTAGTCTTGCAGACTTTACAGGCTCCTCCTTTTTGAGCCTATACATTCTTTAGATATTAAACTACTTTCTTGGAATGTCTTGTTTCTTTTAGCTATTTCTTCTGTTAGAAGAGTTTCTGAGTTATCTGCCCTCTCTTGTGAGTCTCCTTATCTGATTTTTCATCAAGATAAAGCAGTTTTGCGGACTACTTTAACATTTTTGCAAGAGGTTGTTAATTATAACAACATTAAAGGGACAGTAAACCTAAAAAATAATGTTATATAATTCTGCACATAGTGCAGAATTATATAACATTATATTAGCCAAACTTTGTAAAACCTAATATACCCTTTTAATTTTTTTTAAAAACAGCTGTTTTACAGACCCGCTCTCTGTGCTCTTCTGAGCGGGTCTGTTTGTTTACAGCCCGGCACGACCGTGTCATAACACTACAGGGAGTGCAGAATTATTAGGCAAATGAGTATTTTGACCACATCATCCTCTTTATGCATGTTGTCTTACTCCAAGCTGTATAGGCTCGAAAGCCTACTACCAATTAAGCATATTAGGTGATGTGCATCTCTGTAATGAGAAGGGGTGTGGTCTTATGACATCAACACCCTATATCAGGTGTGCATAATTATTAGGCAACTTCCTTTCCTTTGGCAAAATGGGTCAAAAGAAGGACTTGACAGGCTCAGAAAAGTCAAAAATAGTGAGATATCTTGCAGAGGGATGCAGCACTCTTAAAATTGCAAAGCTTCTGAAGCGTGATCATCGAACAATCAAGCGTTTCATTCAAAATAGTCAACAGGGTCGCAAGAAGCGTGTGGAAAAACCAAGGCGCAAAATAACTGCCCATGAACTGAGAAAAGTCAAGCGTGCAGCTGCCAAGATGCCACTTGCCACCAGTTTGGCCATATTTCAGAGCTGCAACATCACTGGAGTGCCCAAAAGCACAAGGTGTGCAATACTCAGAGACATGGCCAAGGTAAGAAAGGCTGAAAGACGACCACCACTGAACAAGACACACAAGCTGAAACATCAAGACTGGGCCAAGAAATATCTCAAGACTGATTTTTCTAAGGTTTTATGGACTGATGAAATGAGAGTGAGTCTTGATGGGCCAGATGGATGGGCCCATGGCTGGATTGGTAAAGGGCAGAGAGCTCCAGTCCGACTCAGACGCCAGCAAGGTGGAGGTGGTGTACTGGTTTGGGCTGGTATCATCAAAGATGAGCTTGTGGGGCCTTTTCGGGTTGAGGATGGAGTCAAGCTCAACTCCCAGTCCTACTGCCAGTTTCTGGAAGACACCTTCTTCAAGCAGTGGTACAGGAAGAAGTCTGCATCCTTCAAGAAAAACATGATTTTCATGCAGAACAATGCTCCATCACACGCGTCCAAGTACTCCACAGCGTGGCTGGCAAGAAAGGGTATAAAAGAAGAAAATCTAATGACATGGCCTCCTTGTTCACCTGATCTGAACCCCATTGAGAACCTGTGGTCCATCATCAAATGTGAGATTTACAAGGAGGGAAAACAGTACACCTCTCTGAACAGTGTCTGGTAGGCTGTGGTTGCTGCTGCACACAATGCTGATGGTGAACAGATCAAAACACTGACAGAATCCATGGATGGCAGGCTTTTGAGTGTCCTTGCAAAGAAAGGTGGCTATATTGGTCACTGATTTGTTTTTGTTTTGTTTTTGAATGTCAGAAATGTATATTTGTGAATGTTGAGATGTTATATTGGTTTCACTGGTAAAAATAAATAATTGAAATGGGTATATATTTGTTTTTTGTTAAGTTTCCTAATAATTATGCACAGAAATAGTCACCTGCACACACAGATATCCCCCTAAAATAGCTATAACTAAAAACAAACTAAAAACTACTTCCAAAACTATTCAGCTTTGATATTAATGAGTTTTTTGGGTTAATTGAGAACATGGTTGTTGTTCAATAATAAAATTAATCCTCAAAAATACAACTTGCCTAATAATTCTGCACTCCCTGTAAGTGCAGCTCGCTCCTGCTCTGTCTGACAGCAGGAGCGAGCTGCACTGTGTATAATGGCGAGGTTGGGCCGGGCTGTGACTATACAGCTGGCCCGATGTGCTGTGTGAAACAAACAGACCCGCTCAGAAGAGCACAGAGAGCGGGTCTGTAAAACAGCCGTTTTTCAAAAAAATTAAAAGGGTATATTATGTTTTACAAAGTTTGGCTAATATAATGTTATATAATTCTGCACTATGTGAAGAATTATATAACATTATTTTTAAGGTTTACTGACACTTTAACAGGGAAATTGTTGTCCCTTCTTTGTGTCCTAATCCTAAGAATGATGCTGAAAAGACTTTACACTCTTTGGATGATGTCAGGGCTTTGAAATATTATGTTGATTCCACTAAAGATTTCAGAAAGACTTAGGCCTAGATTTGGAGTTTGGCGTTAGCCGTGAAAACCAGCGTTAGAGGCTCCTAACACTGGTTTTAGGCTACCTCCGGTATTTGGAGTCACTCAAAATAGGGTCTAACGCTCACTTTTCAGCCGTGACTTTTCCATACCGCAGATCCCCTTACGTAAATTGCGTATCCTATCTTTTTAATGGGATCTTTCTAACTCCGGTATTTAGCGTCGTGTCTTAAGTGAGCGTTAGACATCTAACGACAAAACTCCAGCCGCAGGAAAAAACTCAGTAGTTAAGAGCTTTCTGGGCTAACGCCGGTTTATAAAGCTCTTAACTACTGTGCTCTAAAGTACACTAACACCCATAAACTACCTATGTACCCCTAAACCGAGGTCCCCCCACATCGCCGACACTCGATTAAATTTTTTTAACCCCTAATCTGCCGACCGCCACCTACGTTATCCTTATGTACCCCTAATCTGCTGCCCCTAACACCGCCGACCCCTATATTATATTTAGTAACCCCTAACCTGCCCCCCACAACGTCGCCGCCAGCTACCTACACTTATTAACCCCTAATCTGCCGACCGCAAAGCGCTGCCACCTACGTTATCCTTATGTACCCCTAATCTGCTGCCCCTAACACCGCAGACCCCTATATTATATTTATTAACCCCTAATATGCCCCCCACAACGTCGCCTCCACCTGCCTACACTTATTAACCCCTAATCTGCTGAGCGGACTTGAGCGCTACTATAATAAAGTTATTAACCCCTAATCCGCCTCACTAACCCTATAATAAATAGTATTAACCCCTAATCTGCCCTCCCTAACATCGCCGACACCTAACTTCAATTATTAACCCCTAATCTGCCGACCGGAGCTCACCGCTATTCTAATAAATGTATTAACCCCTAAAGCTAAGTCTAACCCTAACACTAACACCCCCCTAAGTTAAATATAATTTACATCTAACGAAATTAATTAACTCTTATTAAATAAATTATTCCTATTTAAAGCTAAATACTTACCTGTAAAATAAATCCTAATATAGCTACAATATAAATTATAATTACATTGTAGCTATTTTAGGATTAATATTTATTTTACAGGCAACTTTGTAATTATTTTAACCAGGTACAATAGCTATTAAATAGTTAAGAACTATTTAATAGTTACCTAGTTAAAATAATTACAAAATGACCTGTCAAATAAATCCTAACCTAAGTTACAATTAAACCTAACACTATACTATCATTAAATTAATTAAATAAAATACCTACAATTACCTACAATTAAACCTAACACTACACTATCAATACATTAATTAAATACAATACCTACAAATAACTACAATGAAATAAACTAACTAAAGTACAAAAAATAAAAAAGAACTAAGTTACAAAAAATAAAAAAATATCTACAAACATAAGAAAAATATTACAACAATTTTAAACTAATTACACCTACTCTAAGCCCCCTAATAAAACAACAAAGCCCCCCAAAATAAAAAATGCCCTACCCTATTCTAAATTACTAAAGTTAAAAGCTCTTTTACCTTACCAGCCCTGAACAGGGCCCTTTGCGGGGCATGCCCCAAGAAGTTCAGCTCTTTTGCCTGTAAAAAAAACATACAATACCCCCCCCAACATTACAACTCACCACCCACATACCCCTAATCTAACCCAAACCCCCCTTAAATAAACCTAACACTAAGCCCCTGAAGATCTTCCTACCTTGTCTTCACCATACCAGGTTCACCGATCGGTCCTGAAGAGCTCCTCCGATGTCCTGATCCAAGCCCAAGCGGGGGGCTGAAGATGTCCATGATCCGGTAGAAGTCTTCATCCAAGCGGGGCAGAAGAGGTCTTCCATCCGATTGAAGTCTTCATCCAGGCAGCAATCGGAATTAAGGTAGGAATATTCTGATTGGCTGATGGAATCAGCCAATCAGATTTAGCTCGCATTCTATTGGCTGATCGGAACAGCCAATAGAATGCGAGCTCAATCTGATTGGCTGATTGGATCAGCCAATCGGATTGAACTTGATTCTGATTGGCTGATTCCATCAGCCAGTCAGAATATTCCTACCTTAATTCCGATTGGCTGATAGAATCCTATCAGCCAATCGGAATTCGAGGGACGCCATCTTGGATGACGTCATTTAAAGGAACCGTCATTCGTCGTTCAGTCGTCGGCCAGGATGGATGTTCCGCGTCAGAGGTCTTCAGGATGCTGCCGCTCCGTTCCAGATGGATGTCGATAGAAGATGCCGCCTGGATGAAGACTTCAATCGGATGGAAGACCTCTTCTGCCCTGCTTGGATGAAGACTTCTACCGGATCATGGACATCTTCAGCCCCCCGCTTTGGCTTGGATCAGGACATTGGAGGAGCTCTTCAGGACCGATCGGTGAACCTGGTATGGTGAAGACAAGGTAGGAAGATCTTCAGGGGCTTAGTGTTAGGTTTATTTAAGGGGGGTTTGGGTTAGATTAGGGGTATGTGGGTGGTGGGTTGTAATGTTGGGGGGGGGTATTGTATGTTTTTTTTACAGGCAAAAGAGCTGAACTTCTTGGGGCATGCCCCGCAAAGGGCCCTGTTCAGGGCTGGTAAGGTAAAAGAGCTTTTAACTTTAGTAATTTAGAATAGGGTAGGGCATTTTTTATTTTGGGGGGCTTTGTTGTTTTATTAGGGGGCTTAGAGTAGGTGTAATTAGTTTAAAATTGTTGTAATATTTTTCTTATGTTTGTAGATATTTTTTTATTTTTTGTAACTTAGTTCTTTTTTATTTTTTGTACTTTAGTTAGTTTATTTCATTGTAGTTATTTGTAGGTATTGTATTTAATTAATGTATTGATAGTGTAGTGTGAGGTTTAATTGTAGATAATTGTAGGTATTTTATTTAATTAATTTAATGATAGTATAGTGTTAGGTTTAATTGTAACTTAGGTTAGGATTTATTTGACAGGTAATTTTGTAATTATTTTAACTAGGTAACTATTAAATAGTTCTTAACTATTTAATAGCTATTATACCTGGTTAAAATAATTACAAAGTTGCCTGTAAAATAAATATTAATCCTAAAATAGCTACAATGTAATTATAATTTATATTGTAGCTATATTAGGATTTATTTTACAGGTAAGTATTTAGCTTTAAATAGGAATAATTTATTTAATAAGAGTTAATTAATTTCGTTAGATGTAAATTATATTTAATTTAGGGGGGTGTTAGTGTTAGGGTTAGACTTAGCTTTAGGGGTTAATACATTTATTAGAATAGCGGTGAGCTCCGGTCGGCAGATTAGGGGTTAATAATTGAAGTTAGGTGTCGGCGATGTTAGGGAGGGCAGATTAGGGGTTAATACTATTTATTATAGGGTTAGTGAGGCGGATTAGGGGTTAATAACTTTATTATAGTAGCGCTCAGGTCCGCTCGGCAGATTAGGGGTTAATAAGTGTAGGCAGTGTTTCCCCATAGCAAACAATGGGGCTGCGTTAGGAGCTGAACGCGGCTTTTTTGCAGGTGTTAGGTTTTTTTTCAGCTCAAACAGCCCCATTGTTTTCTATGGGAGAATCGTGCACGAGCACGTTTTTGAGGCTGGCCGCTTGCGTAAGCAACTCTGGTATCGAGAGTTGAAGCTGCGTTAAAAATGCTCTACGCTCCTTTTTTGGAGCCTAACGCAGCCTTTATGTGGACTCTCAATACCAAAGTTATTTTTATGGTGCGGCCAGAAAAAAGCCGGCGTTAGCTACGCAGGTCGTTACCGACAAAACTCCAAATCTAGGCCTTAAATTTTATTTATTTTTTCTGGTTCACGAAAAGGTCAGAAAGCTTCTGCTATTTCTTTAGCCTCTTGGTTAAAACGTCTGATTCACAAAGATTATTTGAAAGCGGGTAAGCCTCCGCCTCAAAGAATTACAGCTCATTCTACAAGATCAGTTGCCACATCTTGGGCTTTCAAGAATGAGGCTTCAGTTGATCAAATTTGCAAAGCAGCTACTTGGTCTTCTTTGCATACTTTTACCAAATTTTACTATTTTGATATTTTTACCTCTTCAGAAGCAGCTTTTGATAGAAAGATTCTTCAGGCAGTGGTTACTCTTTGATTCTATTGCCTAATTTTTTTTTGAGTTTTTAGTTATTAAAAGACTTTAATTTTGGATTTAATTTTTCAGTAAAAAAGCAGATTTTTTATCCCTCCCTTTATTTTGTTACTCATAGATTTCCATATCTTGGGTATTATATCCCATGTGTAACAAATCGTGGACTCTCATCACCTATATGAAAGAAAACATAATTTATGTAAGAACGTACCTGATAAATGAATTTCTTTGATGGTGGCGAGAGTGCACGAGGTCTTCTCCCTATTTAGGTTGCTTTTAACAGATCACATCTTTTTTTTCCTGTTCGTTTTTTACGGATTTTTCTTACTCCTTTTTTACGCCTCACTTCTTGGCTATACGTTAAACTGAGATATGAGTGAGGTGGGTGGGGTATTTAAAAGCTTTGAGGTTTGGGAAACTTTGCCTCCTCCTGGTAGGAATGTATATCCCATGTGTAACAAATTGTGGACTCTCGCCACCATGAAATTTATCAGGTAAATTCTTACATAAATTATGTTTTTACGCTTGGAACCAGCAATGCTCTGCGAATCCCAAGCAGCATTTCTACTGGGTGTTTAATTTTTTTGACTATAATGGCCCTCCAATTTTCTGTAAGGTATCCACACAAACCATTCCTTGTTTTTTCAATAAATCAAACAATTTAAGATAATAAATTGAGTTTGCAGAAATAACCAAATAAGAGAAAAAAACACCAGTACAATGAGAACAAAAAACAAAACATTTAGCACTGGTGTGTGAATAGTTAAGAGTTATAAACATTTTGATGCAATCATAACTGAAAAAAATCTACATACCAGATCTCTTAAAAAATCCCACTTCTTAGCTCCCATGTCATAAAGCCCCACTCCGCCATCCATAAAGCAGCAGACAGCATGACCAGGGGGCAGAGAGAAGGCCTGATTCTGCGTCAGTGTTGGAGGGGGTACTGCCTCACTAGTAGAAGATGTGTGATGGTTTTTAGTAGGGGAGTGTGCTAAAAATGCTCATTTGGGAAAAAAACGGAGAATAAAGTAAATGCTTTAATGACTAAATAAAGTAAACAAAATATGAATTTACTGAGGAATAAACAGTTACATATAAACATTGTTCTTGCTTTAAACCTAAATTCTATGGCCCCTATTTATCAAGGTCTGGCGGACCTGATCCGACAGTGCGGATCAGGTCCGCCAGACCTCGCTGAATACGGCGAGCAATACACTCGCCGTATTCAGCATTGCACCAGTAGCTCACAAGAGCTGCTTGTGCAACGCCGCCCCCTGCAGACTCGCGGCCAATCGGCCGCCAACAGGGGGGGTGTCAATCAACCCGATCGTACTCGATCAGGTTGATTTCCAGCGATGTCTGTCCGCCTGCTCAGAGCAGGCGGACAGGTTATGGAGCAGCAGTCTTTGTGACCGCTGCTTCATAACTGCTGTTTCTGGCGAGCCTGCCACTATATATCTTTATGCTAAAGGCCTGTATAAAAGTAACCTCACATAATAAATGTAGAAATATTTGTATTTTTTTGTTCTGTGAAATTCATGTGGTGTATAATTCAGGATGCTGATCACATTCCCACCCACAGCAATAACAACATTTAGAATGGGCACCATGTGTTTGATGTAGTCTCTCTCTATTCATGCACAATTCTGCAACAGCTGTAATGGCCTACACCAATAGCGCTACATTTTAGCAGGAGCTCCTATTTAAGTAATTAAATAAATACCAGCTGTGTAATCAGTTTCTCTAAAATCTAGCAATCTAGACAGCAGTGGTCGATATATATCTCAATCTTCATCAAGATATAAAAAAGGATGTACTGAGAAAGCTTTTTGTCTACAGCGCGTAGGATGTGAGACACATACAGGGTGCTGGGATAGAGCTTTCTGGCTGTGCTCAATAGACTAGAAAGTTATTATCTCTATGGAAATGCTTTTGCAACCGGTATAAACTTTTACAGATTGTGCACCGGAAAATTTTCATAGCAGGGATTTTAAAACATGTTGTTTTTCCTTTTTAATAGCCCGTATCATTTATTACAGATAACTACTGCTGTTACAATAACAACAAAAATCTATCATTCTTTTTTTTCCAGAATAAAACACAAACTCAAAAAAACAAAGGTTTAAGCAATAGATTTTTCATACAGAGAACCATTATTGATGAGGATAAAAAGTAGCTTTTCAGCCATTCTGTATCTCCTAATATTAGCTTGTATGTTAGCATGAATGTAGGAAATGGGCACAACGTGATGTTTTGGGAACATATTAAATAGTTTTCCAACTCAATTATATATTTAAATATTTGTAAAATAATCACAGGTATTAACTAATTTGCTTCAGAGGGCACTACCAAGGCTGTGGACACTATAGTAATCTTTAAAACCCTAAAATGAGATAAACTTAAATTAAATCTTCATTAAATTGTCTGGTACTTATAGTAGGCTACAGAAGTCCTGGCTTTTTCATAGGCACACAACCAACTACTCACACAGTGGCCAGATAGGGTTAAAGTTAGGTGCAAAAGCTGACATTGTTATAATCCCCTTATCCCAATGCCACAAAATACAAGGCAATGCACTCTAGTGAACCATTTAGCTAATGATATATTTTTGAGGTCGCCATTAAATTAAGATGACTTCAGTCCTATAATTCAAAGTTTTCCAGTGCATCTTATGGTTAAAATGATAAGAAAGACTTATGTAAGGCTATATTTCTTTCCTCCTTGCTTTCAGTTTTTTACTTGGGTATCCAGTATCATTACCTTCTGCATTGTACTTCTTCTTAAACCTTTGAAATATATTGTCTTGCTCATTTATCATCAGGGGAACACCGTAACTTATCAGTAGATTTCTTATAAGCTACAGAATTAAAGCCATCTGAACAAAGATGAATTTGCTTTGAGTTTAATGGTGGTATCTTCCTACTGGCCCTGATTCTAACCATCGCTCTTGGTTGTGTCTGAGATTTCATGAAAACTGTACTCACTTTTTTTCTTTGGAGGAGAATTGAGCACATGTAGCGCATGAAATCCTGTCTTCTTCAGTTTAAAATTATCTATGGGGGTTGTCTTGGACACATTCCAAACCCGAAGTACTCCAACCTGAGAATCTAAACAAATATACTAATATTATAAAAAAATATATATTTTCTTCAAAAAATATTACTAATATATTTATGAATAAAACATTTTACATTCTACTGATAAATTACAGGTTTTTTTTACTTGGTCTGTAGTTTTGGCTATTGCTTTTTACTCTCAATAATTTATTGGCCTAGAATCGATAAAACCCATGTGTCTTGTGGGGGTTGGGGGGGGGGGGGACTTGCTGCAACAAAAGTACCACATAGAATTGTGGAATTAAAAAAGATTTCCAAACCACAATATGTCACATCCGAAAGTTGAGTCACGTTATAATATAATTAGAATTAATTCCACTTTTAAAGATTCTGGAATCACAAAAACACCTTCATTACACAAATTAATGAAAACAGGCAAAATAAAATCTTATCTTAAAGGGACATTAAACACTAGATAGATTTCATGCACCTCCCTCTAATCATGAGTGCCGCCATGTTGAAACTTAGGTTGCGCTGCAGGTATCTGAAGGAGAGTTGCTGCACATATGCAAACAAATCAGCAATGGAAGGCAATAAAAGGTAAACGTCAACATGACGGTACCCATGACTAGCAGGAGGCAGGGAACAACCTTGATACTATGTTTATAAAATGTATTTAGTGTTTAATATCCCTTTAAAATTACACATATGATAAATGAGGAATGATTGTATTTTGTAAAGTTAACTACTCACCACCCGTAATAAACATTCCAGGAGCGCTAGGAACCCAGGCTAAGCACTGTACAGAGGCAGCTGCACTGGGAAAACTGAATGTTGTTATACAAGACAGTGATTCAGAATCTACTAGTCGAATTCCATTGTGCAAATTAGCAACCAAAAGATAATCAGTTGACAAAGGATCCCATTCCAGAGCAGTCACTGGATCTTCTTCATCTGTCCCCTCCAATGACTCAGGCCTCAAAACATGTTTTTGACTCTTGCAACCTTAAACAATGAGATCAGTTTTAACGTTTACTTTAAGTTTAATTTTCCAATACACATTCCATAAAGATGTTGACTACAACTACATACCTGTAAACATTTCACATTGTTGAAGAAAAACCATATACTCTTGAAAATGGTCACATTATTTGTTGATATTCTTAACAATAACAATCCCTAGAGCAAGCATGATTCTTTTTAATAGAATATGTACACTTAGCATGGCTTCCGTTCTTCATAAACATTACTTACACTCTAGAAATGAAATAAATATGTATTATAGAAAATTTACAAATTGTGATTTATTCGATATGCTTTGTTTCTATATGTGAAAGCTACTGAGCATATGTTTAATACAGTAATGCTGCTGGGCTTAGCTATGGTCAGTTCCGTACATTTTTCCTTTCATTCCTTAACGGTATATAAATCCATAATTTTCTTTCATGATTCAGATAGAGCATTTATATTATCATTTTTTTATTCGTTCTCTTGGTATCTTTTCTTGAAAAGCAGGTAAGTATGCTTAGGATCAAAACAACAGGGAATAGGGAGAGAGAAGGGGACAAGAAAGGGATTAACTAGCACTCTTTCCTAATTAATGAATAGCTAGGCTGAGTATATTAGCTCACTCAGGTATGTAAATTAAGTAAGTTAAAAATCAAACTTTAATTAGATGTATTAAAATTAGTAACGTACAAAACATTTACCATTAAATAACACACAACCACTACCCATCACCTATGAGAATAAACTAGAACCACTGTAAACCATCCCCTGTTTCCTGGCCGATAACTGGAAGCGTTGGCTTCAGGTGCCAGGGATAGTAGGGATAGTAGGTCCCAGGACATACTTGAAAACGAGAGAAAACTTAATGTATCCTTCCTGGTAAAATATTTTATAAATAAATAAATAAATAGTAAAAATGACTTTTGTAATTTTTCTTATTATTTAGTTGTTTTTTGGCTTCATCTATATACATATGGGTAGGCCAAATAACAATATTGCCACCTTTATCACTTAATTTTATTTGGATATCGGTCCATTGTGTTAAGACCTTGAGAGCTTGTTTTTCATCATTAGTTAGATTGTCCCTCATTATATCTCTACCTTCAGTTAGGGTTAAGATATCTTTACATACCAAATCTAAAAAAGTAATGGCATTATGTGATGTACTATTAGGAGGTACAAAATGTGATTTGTTTTTTAGGATGGCACGCCAATTATTAACCTGAGTCTCTAAATTATCCCCATTAGATTCCTCCAATAGACTAATAAAGTCATGGCTGACAAAATATCAGTAACTAATGAATCTATACTGCTGACATGCGACGTAGAATCCCTCTTCACTAGTATTGACAAACGTTGGGGATGCAAAGCAGTATCATATTTCTTATAAAAGAATGATAATCTATCGAATGATACTAAAGAATTCCTCATTGAACTATTAGAGTTTGTCCTGTGTCATAACTATTTTGCTTTTGATGGTAGGTTTTACCTACAAATGTTTGGTACTGCCATTGGGACTTTATAAGCCCCCACGTACGCAAATATATATCTGAGGCAGATGGGAGGAAACAATTGTGTTTCATGAGACCTTAAAGCACTATACTCAATATATCTCCCACTGGTCCAGGTATATAGATGATATTTTCTTTGTCTGGAATGGCCCCACTGATCTTCTGCATGAATTTATTAAATTGCTCAATGTTAACCATTTGATCTATTTCTCACTATGGCGACCAATGAACATAAAATAGAATTCCTTGACTTGGTAATTCAAAACATTGATAATCACCTAGTAACTGATACGTACAGAAAACCCACGGCCACGAATAATATTCTATGTGCCAGTAGTTTTCATCATCCCAACACTATCAAAAGTTTACCAGTAGATTAATATCTTAGATAGTGTAGAAACTGTACCACTGTGGAATCCTTTAACATAGCAGCATTTGAACTTAAAAATAGGCTTCTTCTAAGAGGCTACTCTAATAAATAACTTGCAAGAGCATATCACAAGGCTCTGAACAAAAACAAAAATCGAGCTGAGCTTCTAACTCCTAAACGAGTGAATAATACTAACCCCCTACATTCTCAGGCCAGAGTGAACACATTTCTAACATATTACGTACACATTGGCATGTCTTACAAGCCGATGAACAATTGCAGTCGGTGATCCCCATGAAACCTCTTTTCCCCTACAGACGAGCCAACAATCTCAACGATTATCTAACCACTAGCCACTTTGATAGGAATGCTAAAAAAACACCTTTGTATAAGGGATCTATCGCATGTGGCAATTGCAAGGTATGCCAGTATATGAAAAAGAAAAAGAAATAAGAAAAAGATAATGACTGACAGATTTACAAATAAATGGACCATTAAGAGTCACATCCCATGCAAAACCACCAATGTGATATACTGCTTATCATGCAGTTGCAATCTGTTATATGTAGGAATGACCACCAGATGTATGGACACCAGAATCACAGAACATTTAAGTAATATTAGGACTGCACGTAAAGATGTGGAAAATAAGAAAAAGATTACCAGTGTAGCTAGACATTTTTTACAATGCCATAATGGCAACACTGGTACCTTCAAATGCTGGGGCTTAGAATCATACAAACAAGGTATCAGAGAGGGTGATACTGAGCAAGTACTTCTAAAGAAAGAGATGGATATTCAGATTACAATCTGTCATGCCCTATGGCATGAACAAAAATAATAACTTTTGGGTCTTTCTTTAGAACAATATATTCAATAGGAGCTTACATCCATCATTAAATCAATTGTATTGTCCATTCATGGAAATTTCATGTATCCACATACGGACATGTGGCATGGTTATTATTTTTCACCACATGTAATCTCAATGATTCAAATTCCTTGTACCATAGCTATGGAGGTACAGTATATAGATAATGTTGATATTAGTATATTATTCATTTTGTGAGCATTGGACGCCTTCAGAATATATGTATTTGTAACGCGTTCATTTCATGTACATAATGAATACACGGGTCCTTTAAATATACTTTTATTGTTTTCATTAAACCTCCACTTACATCTTTTTGACACAGGTACTTAGTGTTTATTAATTGTAGGTGAAGCTATACAGATAACTTTTTACCACAATTTATAAATTGATACAATGGTTTGGACTGACAGCTCCATCTATACATATATTAGTTAGAAAGTTTAAAACTTTAAAATGCACCCTAAATATTGTGAAATAATTTGGTTATCAAATATCACAGCACTAATACAAACATTTTAGCCTATTTTGGTACAGTAGGCTTATTTGTGTGTGTGTGGGATTAGATGTTTAAACATATAAATATTTCACTCGCAGATAGGATCTGTAATATTAAAGAATCAACTTCTGCATCATACAACCCGTTTCAGTAAAATTACCCTTATATAAGGGGCAGCACTGAGATCATTGATCTTTATTTCCTTTAATATACTACTCACAGTGCCAATATATCTATCTTTGATGTATGCTTAGGAGCCAGCCCATTTCTGGAGCACTATATGGCAGCAGTTTTGCAAGGATGTTATCCATGTACAACAGCACTGGATGGCAGCACTATTTCCTGCCATTAAGTAATCCATATGGCTACCTAGGTATCTCTTCAACACAGAGGCCCTGATATTCAAAACCTCTCTGCTCAGGTGGGATATTCTAGAATGATCCTCCAAAAAGCAGATTTTGCTTTACTTCTCCAAGGGGCATTCCCTGCATTTCTGTATGTGAAGGAGAGACATGACAGTTCTGCTGCATTTACACTTTGTGGTTTCTATTTTATACCACTTTACACTCTAGATTACATTTTATTACATTTAAACTTTGCACCTTCTATTTTGTATTGTATTTTATATACAGCAGTGTATTTAGGATTGTGATTTTACAAATTATGATTATGTCTTCACAGTTTCTGCGTAACTTTTACAATTTAGGCTCAAACTTTGTTTGTTTATGTGTATATTTTACAAATTAGATTGCACTTTGCATGTCTTTAATTTAAATGAAAACTGAAAATCTGTCAGCTTCAGTTTCCCAGAGAGCATCATTACTTTCTAAGCGCCAAATAATCAAACATTCTCTAGTTTGGAGAGAGAATATAGTGCTGACTTTACAGGGGCAGAGCTCACTGAATTCTCTTTGCAAAGGGGAGGAACCTGGAAATCCCAGATTGATGAGGGATGTATTCCATAGAGTGTAATGGAGCTTTTTGCAAGAGAAGGTAACTGGAGATTTTCTGAGGCTTATATAAAGGCTCATTTTGCAACCAACTTTAAATGTTTTCACTACAAATTAACTAGCTTTTGTCTATATTTAGTATATATGAAACTGTCAGTTTACAATGGAGAAAATACAAAACTGCAATGTAATTTGTAAAAGATACACAGAAATATACCAAGTATGATCCTAAGTTATTAAAGTAACACATTACTTTCAAAGCAAAATCAGAGTGTGTAAAATCACTGCTATATCAATATTTAAATGTATTAAAATACAAATGAGAAAGTGCAAACCTGTAAATGCAATAATATTGAAAGGACCCAATCTGAAATGTACATTGTATAAAATACAATGCACAAAGTGTAAATGTAACAGCACTCTCATATCATGCAGTGCTATATTGCACTGGGCTTGTCTCTCCTTTACACACATAAATTAAAGAGATCTCACAGTGCTGGAGAGTTCCGTCCTTTTTCTTTAGACAATTCAGTGAGTTCAGCCTTTGTGAGATCTGAACTACAATTTCTCTCCAAAATTGAGAAACTTTAAATATCAAGGCCATAATAACATGATAACTAACCCAATTTGATAATAGAAGTAAAATGGAAAGAATTTTTTTTTATGGGTTCAGTGAAACCTCTCATTATACTGAGTTATTAATCTCACCTCTATTTAATATTAGACACAGGTGTACAAGGGGACAATATGACAGAGTTTGTATCAGGTTGATTGGAAGAATTGCTATAGTTTACTCAGACAGTGACATGTGGCAATGAGATGTATGTTTTGTATAAAATTACAATCTGTATACTTAGTGATAGTGGCCTAGATGTATCACACCCATGAATGACAGCACAATAGTAAAGACTCAAAAATGATTCATTTTTAATGTTTACATTTCCAGTATACAAGAATCATATCATACAGTACTCCAGGTACTATAGATTTAAAAATATAAATCTGCAAAACATCTATTGTTGCAACATGTGCCATTTAAAATTCATAGATGGTGACAAATATTAATTCAGACCCTCTAAATCCCACTGCTAGCAAAAAAAATACACTGTCTAATTCTTACAACGTTATTTGGCAGAAAACAAGAAAAGTCAATGTAGTGATAGAAAACATTAATCAAATTATTAATTTTTAGTAAAACCGCAGATTAAGACACTCAGAATGAAACATTATATATATATACACACAAATCCTATGTGGATCCAGCACTCACTTTACCATCGGTCAACCTCCGGGGTGCACTCAAAACAAATCCCATATATAATAATGAAACAAGGCACTCTCTCTCAGACAGTCTGAGGACGGGGGAGACCCTGAAAATGTTCACTTAGTAAACTTTACGTTCATACTGACAACGAAGAGTGCCTCGTTTCATTATATATATATATATATATATATATATATATATATATATATATATATATATATATATATATATATATACACAGTATATATATAATCAAAGCAAAAAAAATAAATATATAGAAGAAGAAAAAGTAAGAAAGAGTAAACTTAGCCAGCACTTCCCATATCATTACAATGTAATTAAGACAGAGATACCGCAGCAGAGGGATACCAAAATCACAGGCAAGGCGAAGAATCAGAATGCACATTTGTAATACAAAATATATAAATTTATTAACTACCTTAGTCTACAACATATAAACATTTCCCATTACCCTTAACTCTATTAAAAATACAAACCAATGGCCATGGTAGAGAGAAAAAAGACGTCTGTAATATGTATATAAATAAGAATCATATCAATATCAATATAGAACCTATGTAAGGCATAATTCCTCTGTTACAAAACAGACTTAGGTCATTGAATAGATCTTATAACTCAGATTAATAATTCCAAATAACAATTATGCATGTCAAAAGCAGATGTCAAAATTTAGTGCAGTCCAGCAATGTTCAGCAGTTAGTACACATAGAATAGCTCTTGCAATTAGCCGTAAGCTGCAGGTTAATGACGTTATATATTGAGCAATTCATGCAGGTTAGTCACAGTTATATATAGCAGTGTAGAAAAATCGGAATTGCAGTCCAATGATATAATCATAAATAACGGGAAGATAATGCGTATAGCACCAATCTGTGCAATTTGTATCGTTATTCAGGGAGACTCCTACTGAGAGCTGTACTCTCACCTAAGGGTCCCTTATTAGATCTCACCACTTCCCAGATATGCTGTAATCCAACGTCTAATGCCTGCGTGTTGTCAGTCCTGCAGATATTGTCTTCATACAACTTGAGATGCGGGCTGTCCTTGCCTTCTCTCTAGGCAGTTTGTAACACAGCAGAATCCTTACTTACTCAGGTGGTCCACCCCGAGTCATGTTAAACACGTGTTTAAGGATGATGGTACTAAGGTAGAAATAGCTGAATAATATGCAGGGGATTTTTTTTTTTTAAATTACAGTGTCAAGAAATTAAAAGGTATGTGAAGCAGCAATGATCTCAAGCAAATGTTTTCTGTAGTTGGGGATCAGACCTGCAAAATAGTCACACAAAAAGGTGTTTTCTCTACTACTGAACCATTCTATTGCTGATTTGCTCCTTTGTTATTAGTCATTTTCTGTTGAGCTTCAATTCGCTGACAGATGGCCAGCAAAATTTCTTGATAAAACTTGAACATTCATTATCCCATTATCATAGCAAGCTGTCTAGTTTCTGAGGTGCAAAGCAGCCCCAAACCACAGCGTCCAACATACTTCATAGCTGGGATAAAGTTTTGATGTTGGTGTACTATGCCTTTTTTCTACACATGTAGCAATTTATATTCATTTTAAACATTTGTTTCATATTTCCCCAAAATATTTTTCCAATAAGGTTGTAAAATATCCAGTTGCTCTTTTGCAAACTTCAAACCTGTAGCACATGCAATGTCTCAAGAACAATATAAATAAACTAAAAGATGTTCAAAAGAGGGCTACAAAAATGGTACATGATCTTTCTTATCTGCAGTCAAAATCTATGTTTCTATGTTTTTTGGACATAAGTGGATTCTTCTGTGTTCTCATTAATACTTTTTTTTTTAGTGCTAAACACATTGGGCCAGATTACAAGTGTAGCGTTATTTAAAGCTCTTGCTTGAGCGTTAACTGCTCTAGAAGTAAGCTTCATGCGTGCATCGCGTTGCACTGTTTTCGCTTGCATGCTAACCCGACAAGCGCAAAAAGCTGAACTAAGAATATTGCCCGTGCGATAACGTATTCCACCATAGAAGTCAATGGAGCAAAAAAAGGGGAAAAAAAATAACAACCAACTCGCTCGCAAACAAATTCTCATATTCTCAAGTGTGCTAACCCGACATGAAAATATGAATATTTCAAATTCCATTGTTCTTCACATAGCCGAATATGTTCTATTTATTCATAAATACATATTTCTATGTGATGTTTTTGGTAAAAATAAATGTATATATATATATATATATATATATACTGTAAATATATATATATATATATATATATATATATATATATATATATAAATATACACATATATTTATTTATATATATATATATATATATATATATATATATATATATATATATATACATATACATACACACATGATTATATATATAGGTATATATACAGATATATATAGGAATATCTATTTATAAATACTTAGAACATATTCTGCTATGTGCAGAACGTAGGAATGTGAAATATATACAGTAAATACATAGTTAAAACCTTTATTAAAAATGAATATTGCGTAAATATGTTTTTACATGTTTTCATCTACTTACCTGCAAACGGTTCCAATGCACTTCTATATCTGTCTATATATGAGTACATATGTATTTATGTGTTTATATGTGTATATATGTCTGTAAATGCATATATATGTCTGTAAATACATATATACACATATAAATACATATGTACACATATATAGACATATATATTTACATAATACATCTTTGGAGATGTATATGTATGTATGTATATCTATGTTAAAGCTCTTTGCCTGAGACCTTATATCTTTAAGCCCTTATAACTTTTTCGTGCAATATATTTTTTTTGAATAATTTTTATTAGATGGTGTTATTATGAGTATAACTGTACTTTGTAGTGTATTTTTTATGTGTTTTGTTTTGCGAAACAATTAACCAGAGCTCTGAGGTTTGCATTTACTTTCAACATGAAATATGAGCGGAAAACTCGATATACCCCTTACACATAGCGATCCACTCATAATCTGGCCCATTGTAGGTAAATTAACAAGGATGTTAGCAAAAGGATTCTTCCTAGGGAAAGTAGCAAAAAGAGCTGAACTCCCTCTATTGATAGAGAATTTACCTTACAGTAAGCAGATGAACATGAAGACATGTAGAGATACGTTTGTAATCCTTTCCAGCTTTATGCAAGTCTACAATTCTTAAAGTAAATGTAAGGTTTGCGGAATGAGTGCCCGGTTTTTAAAAATCCTATTAAAACAGGGGCACTTTCATTCATCATACTTCACATTTCACTAATTTTGTTAAATACTTACCTTTTCTTCTTGAAAGTCGCTCCAGCACTTCTCCAGCTCATCCCAAGCCTCTTCATACGTCAGCAATGACGATTCTGGCATCCTCCAATCACAGCTTCCTCCTGGGGAATCATTGCCTAAAGCAACACCATGATTGGAGGAAGGCTGGGATTGTCATTTCTGATGTAGGAAGAGGCTTGCGATGGGCGGGAAAAGCGCTGGAGCGGCTTTCACGAAGAAAAGTAAAGTATTTTAACAAAACCAATGAAATGTAAAGTTTGATGAATGAAAGTGCCCCTGTTTTTAATAGGATTATTAAAAACTGGGCACTGGTTCATCAAAATGTACATTCACTTTAATCTCATGTTTTATGGGATTGCTTTTGTTTGAGGCATGGGTGACATCAACCTATGTTTCTTGTGAATTGCTAGATACTGTAGGGCATTATTTTAAAACGGACTTACTGATACAGAGCCCCTGTGCGTTGGTTTATGTGAGGGTATTTACCTTTCAATATTATTTATATTTAATTGTTTTTTAACCCTTTCCTGCCAGGGTTAAAGTGTCTACATCGGAACAACTGTTCCGATGTAGACAAGTTAAAATCACACGATCGTGTACACGATCGCGAGATTTCAATTATTGGATCGGGTCTGGGGGGCGTCCCTATAACCCTAGGAACGCCCTCCAGCCCATGATCAAATCCAGGAAGCGCAGAAGGCTTCAGGACAGCCGTTGGCTATGACGTTCTATTTCGTCATAACGGCTCTAAAGCCCAGTGTAATTATGATGGAATAGAACGGCATAACGGTGTCAAAAGGTTTAATAAAGTTGTTGCTTTTATTGTATGAGTAATGTGGGATATCTGGAAGTCATTGGTTCATTTCTCTTTAAAACTTAGAGCTGAGACAAAAATCTGAATACTGTGTAACACTCCCTTAGAACCTTAATGTGGTTAATTTAACTGTAACACACTATGGCCAAAATATACTAAAGTATAATTTACACAGTTTGAACCTTTCCTGTACCAAAAAAGGAAATTTCTGCTTACCTGATAAATTTATTTATTTTACGATATGACGAGTCCACGGATTTCATCCTTACTTGCCAACAGGAAGTGGCAAAGAGCACCACAGCAGAGCTGTATATATAGCTCCTCCCTTCCCTCCCAACCCAGTCAATCGACCCAAGTTAGGAAGAGAAAGGAAAAGCCAAAGGTGCAGAGGTGACTAAAGTTTAATAAAAAATAAAAAATATACCTGTCTTAAAAATGACAGGGTGGGCCGTGGACTCGTCATATCATAAAAGAAATACATTTATCAGGTAAGCATAAATTTCCTTTTCTTTTACAAAGATATGACGAGTCCACGGATTTCATCCTTACTTGTGGGATACCAATACCAAAGCTATAGGACGCGGATGAAAGGGAGGGACAAGACAGGAACCTAAATGGAAGGCACCACTGCTTGAAGAACCTTTCTCCCAAAAACAGTCTCAGACGAAGCAAAAGTATCAAATTTGGAAAATTTGGAAAAAGTAGGAAGAGACGACCAAATCTGTTCTACAGAAGCATCGTTTTTAAATGCCCATGAGGAAGCCACAGCCTTAGTAGAATCAGCCGTAATTTTTCAGGAGGCTGCTGTCCAGCAGTCTCATATGCCAGGTGGATGATACTCTTCAGCCAAAAAGAGGGAGAGGTAGCCGTAGCTTTCTGACCCCTACGCTTTCCAGAAAAAACAATGAATAATGAAGATGATTGACGGAAATCCTTAGTTGCCTGCAAGTAAAAGTTATGCAACAGACGCTCCTTCTTAGAAGAAGGATTAGGACATAAAGAAGGAACAACAATTTCCTGATTAATATTCTTATTTGAAACAACCTTAGGAAGGAACCCAGGTTTGGTACGTAAAACCACCTTATCAGAATGAAAGATAAGATAAGGCGAGCCACATTGTAGTGCTGAAAGCTCAGAAACTCTACGAGCAGAAGAAATAGCAACCAAAAACAAAACTTTTCAAGATAACAACTTAATATTTATGGAATGCATGGGTTCAAACGGAACCCCTTGAAGAACACTAAGAACTAAAATCAAACTTCAGGGTGGAACAATTGGTCTAAACACAGGCTTAATTCTGGTTAGAGCCTGACAAAAAGACTGAACGTCTGGAACATCTGCCAAACGTTTGTGTAGCAAAATTGACAAAGCAGAAATTTGTCCCTTTAAGGAACTCTCTGATAACCCTTTCTCCAATCCTTCTTGGAGAAAAGACAGAATCCTGGGAATCCTAACCTTACTCCATGAGTAGCCTTTGGATTCACACCAAAAAAGATATTTACGCCATATCTTATGATAGATCTTTCTAGTGACAGGCTTACGAGCCTGAATCAACGTATCAATGATCGCATCAGAGAATCCCCACTTAGATAAAATCAAGCGTTCAATCTCCAAGCAGTCAGCTGCAGAGAAATTAGATTTGGATGTTGGAAAGGACCTTGAATGAGAAGGTCCTGTCACACTGGGAGTTTCCACGGAGGCAGAGAGGACATGTCCACTAGATCTGCATACCAAGTCCTGCGTGACCACGCATGCGTGATTAGAATTACTGAAGCTCTCTCCTGTTTGATCCGAGCAATTACCCGGGGAAGGAGAGGTAATGGTGGAAACACATAAGCCAGGTTGAAGGACCAAGGCACTGCCAAGGAATCTACTAGTTCGGCCTGAGGATCCCTCAACCTGGAGCCGTATCTTGGGAGCTTGGCATTCTGTCGAGACGCCATCAGATCCAATTCCGGTTTGCCCCATCGGAGAATCAGTGAGGCAAATACCTCTGGATGGAGTTCCCACTCCCCCGGATGAAAAGCCTGTCGGCTTAAATAGTCCAACTTCCCAGTTGTCCACTCCTGGGATGTAGATTGCTGACAGATAACAAGAGTGGGTCACTGCCCATTGAATTATCTTGGATACGTCTGTCATCGCTAAGGAACTCCTCGTTCCACCCTGATGATTGATGTAAGCCACAGTCGTGATGTTTTCCGACTGGAATCTGATGAATTTGGCCGAAGCCAACTGAGGCCACGCCTGAAGCACATTGAATATTGCTCTCAATTCCAGAATATTGATTGGAAGTAGAGACTCCAACTGAGTCCATACACCCTGAGCCTTCAGGGAACTCCAGACTCCACCCCAGCCCAGTATACTGGCGTCCATTGTCACTATCACCCACGAGGGTCTGCGGAAACAGGTCCCCTGGGACAGATGATCCGGCGACAACCACCAAAGAAGAGAGTCTCTGGTCTCTTGATCCAGATTTATTGGAGGAGATAAATTTGCATAGTCCCCATTCCACTGTCCGAGTATGCACAGTTGCAGTGGTCTGAGATGAAACCGAGCAAACGGAATAATGTCCATTCCTGCCACCATCAATCCAATTACCTCCATACACTGAGCCACTGATGGCCAAGGATTGGACTGAAGAACTCGGCATGTATTTAGAATTTTTGACTTTCTGACCTCTGTCAGAAATATTTTCATGTCTATAGAATCTATCAGAGCTCCCAAGAAGGGAACCCTTGTCCGAGGAATTAGTGAACTCTTTTCTAGGTTCACCTTCCATCCGTGAGTTCTCAGAAAGGACAACACTGTGTCTGTATGAGATTTCGTCAAATGATAAGTTGACACCTGAATCAAAATATCGTCCAGATAAGGCGCCACTGCTATGCCCCGAGGCCTGAGAACCGCCAGAAGGGACCCTAGAACCTTCATGAAAATCCTGGGTGCTGTGGCCAACCCGAAAGGAAGAGCCATGAACTGAAAATGTTTGTCCAGGAAGGCAAACCTTAGGAACTGATGATGATCCTTGTGGATAGGAATATGAAGGTATGCATCCTTCAAGTCCACGGTAGTCATATATTGACCCTCCTGAATCATTGGTAAAATTGTTCGGATGGTCTCCATCTCGAAGGATGGAACTCTGAGAAACTTGTTTAGACTCTTGAGGTCTAAAATAGGTCTGAACGTTCCCTCTTTTTTTGGGAACCACGAAAAGATTTGAGTAAAATCCCTGTCCCTGTTCTAATCTTGGAATGGGACGAATTACTCCCATTGTAGAGAGGTCTTTTACACAACGTAAGAACGCCTCTCTTTTTATCTGGTTTACAGACAATCGAGAAAGAAGAAATCTCCCTCTTGGGTGAAAATTTTTGAATTCCAGTTGATACCCGTTGGTCACGTTTTCCAGTGCCCAGGGGTTCTGAACATCTCTTACCCAAGCCTGGGTAAAGAAAGAAAGTCTGCCCCCTACTAGATCCGGTCCCGGATCAGGGGCCGTCCCTTCATGCTGTCTTTGTAGCAGCAGTGGGCTTCCTGGGTTGCTTACCCTTGTTCCAAGCCTGGTTGGGTCTCCAGACGGACTTGGCCTGATCAAAATTCCCTTCCTGCTTTGTGGAGGAAGAGGAAGAAGAGGGTACTCCTTTAAAATTCCGAAAAGGAACTAAAATTATTTTGTTTACCCCTCATCTTAACAGACTTATCCTGAGGTAGAGCGTGACCTTTACCTCCATTAATATCAGAAATGATTTCCTTCAACTCAGGCCCGAATAGGGTCTTACCCTTGAAAGGAATAGCTAAGAGCTTTGATTTAGATGACACATCAGCAGACCACGATTTTAACCATAATGCTCTACGTACTAAAATGGCAAATCCTGCATTTTTCGCTGCCAATTTAGCAATTTGAAAGGTGGCATCTGTAATAAAAGAATTAGCTAGTTTGAGAGCCCTAATTCTATCTAAAATGTCCTCTAAAGGGGTCTCAACCTTCAGAGACTCTTCTAGAGCATCAAACCAAAAAGCCGCTGCAGTAGTAACTGGAACAATGCAGGCTGTTGGTTGTAAAAGGAAACCCTGATGAATAAATAATTTCTTTAGAAGAGGTCTTTGAAAGCACAACTGTCCTCAATAGGAATAGTTGTACGCTTAGCCAGGGTAGATATAGCTCCCTCCACCTTAGGGACAGTCTGCCAAGAGTCCCAAATGGTGTCTGATATGGGATACATCTTCTTGAAATTAGGAGGAGGAGAGAACGGTATACCCAGTCTGTCCCATTCCTTCTTTATAATCTCCGAAATTCTTTTAGGAACCGGAAAAACATCAGTGTAAGCGGGTACATCTAGATATTTGTCCATTTTACACAATTTCTCTGGTGGTACCATAGTAGGGTCACAGTCATCCAGAGTCGCTTAGACCTCCCGAAGTAACAAGCGGAGGTGTTCTAGCTTAAATTTAAAGGACATGACGTCCGAATCTGTCTGAGGTAACATACTTCCTGGGTCCAAAAGTTCTCCCTCAGACAAAAGTTCCCTGACCCCCAATTCAGAGCCCTGTGAGGGTACATCGGAAATAGCCAACAAAGCATCAGAGGACTCAGTATTCACATTAATTCCTGTCCTACTGCGTTTACCCTGTAACACTGGTAACTTAGATAATACCTCTGTAAGGGTAGCTGACATAACTGCAGCCATATCCTGCAGAGTAAAAGAATTAGACGCATTTAAGGAACTCGGCGTCACTTGTGTGGGCGTTAATGGTTGTGACACTTTGGGAGAATTAGATGGCATATCCTGATTCTCTTTAGACTGAGAATCATCCTTAGGCACACTTTCTTTACATAAACTATGCTTTTTACATTGTAAGGCCCTTTCAGTACAAGAGGTACACAAAGTAAGAGGGGGTTCACAATGGCTTCTAAACACATAGAACAAGGAGTCTCCTCAAGTTCAGACATGTTAAACAGACTAGCAATAGCCACAATAGTCGTAAATCACCTCATTTATTGATTCAAAAAAACTTTTAGAAAAAGTGTACTGTGCCTTTAAGAAATAAAAACGCAACAATTTTTCCTAAACTGCACTAAAAACGTTTAAAAATGCTAGACAATTATATATAACAATTCAATTTGTCCAAAAATTATTGCACCCTATAAGTAAAGGTGAAATTACCCTTTAAGAGACATTTTAATTCAGAAAAATATATTATTTTTTTTTTGGAAAATATTTTTTTTATTGAGGTTAAAGTAAAAGTAAACATACAATGACCAAACCGCATAGGTAAAATACAAAATACAAAGCAGTGTTAAAGCTTAGTACAGAAAATAAAGATTGTATAATTCAAGTACTTATAGTGGATATTAACAAAAGGTAATAAGGATTATAATAGCCAACCTGTGCGGGGGTGGGAATGACCTCTATTTTTTTTATTTTTAACGGACCAACCACTACTTAATATAACAGGACATGCTATAGAGTATGCATACGTATTCAGGAATCCTAATGATGAGGCATATGATGTGTAAGGGAGTTGAGGGTTATGAAAAATTAGACATCCCTTAGTAGAGAGAGCCTATAGGTTCCTCTTATACAACAAATATATTTAACATTATACACGGGTAGTGGTGTGGTTCGAAGGGGGGGGGGGGGTTCAGTGGGCCAGAGCCACTTTTAGTTTGGAGGGGGAGTTTATTCTATAAGTAGAATATAGACATCTTAAAGACTAGGAGGAATAGGGAGCTTATGAGGGTCCTATAGTGGGATTACTTAATCAAAAGCTCAGGTACTTACACAAACAGATATAATATAGGAGGCGACATGAAGGGGAACTATATATAGGAAGAAAACCATTAAACCTGGAACCGGTAGCTAAACAATGATAAGGTCAGATAATATTGTGTCTAGCATAATGCCATGTGTGGGTAAACAGGCCTCTGCTCTAGTTTTTGGGCTAGTGGGTGGGCGCTAAATATGTAAGTTATAACTTCAGGCATATGTAATTAAAGTAGAGGCCAGGGGGTGGTTTGTTGCTTACCGTCTATGTGGAACTTAAGGAAAGGATAATGGCAAAGTTATGGCATAATTCAATTAAATAAGTCTATTTATCGATTTGGTAAGGGGTAAGCGATTGACAGAAAATAAAGGTTACAGATTAAATGAGTTCCCCAAAAAGTAAAGTAAATATGCGATAAGGCTAAGTCCTGTACACAATAGAACAGGGCCGGCATCAGAAAATTCAAGTCAGAAAGCTTCTTATAATGAAAGCTATTGCATTTGTATTGAATTAGGGCTATCTAAGGCTATTTGAAGCTGCATAAATATGGAGCTTTTTACTTATATACACATATATAAGATAATAGCTATCCCTGAGTCTACTCTCTTTAAAACCTATACAGATACAGATCTGAGCCCATCACAGATAGATATAAAGGTCATACTTGGGAACATATAAATAGTAGCATAGATTCATGAGAGGAAGGGAGCAGAGGGGGAACTTTAGCAATCCCTTCAGTATTGGTTTCATGAAAGAGTATCATATGCCCTGGAATTTAACTGATTGATATAGCTGAGGGATGTGGGGATGTGACACTAGACTGTATTTCTAGTGTAAGTTTGCCTATATAATGTTGCTCCACTATAATGTTTCCAGAGTGTCCATGTAGGAAGATGGGGTACATCAGAGAAGTAAGATTAATCTAGTGCTGTATGACAATTTTATGTAGGACCCAAAACAGACTATTATGGCTGATTTATCTAGCACCTGCGAGGGTTGATTAGCAAAATCTAAGACAATGAAGTAGGTAGTGCCGGGTGAGGCTTTCTAAAGTTGCATGAGGTGTAGAGAGGGTACCTCTACAGTATAAGAGACATAAATATTATAAGCAGATAAACCATTATCAAAAAGCCACAGAACATATAACTTTTTTAGCTAAAGGATTATAAACATGAAACACTAGTTTGAATGACTGATATGTAGAACTGGGAGATAAGTTCAGTGCCAGGCAAGATGGTGCCTTTCTGCGTATATGAGTATTATATAGGAGTGAAATATGGTATAAGCAGAGTAAAGGCTTATGTCACCTGATTTAAGTTGAGTGTGACAAGAATCTCACTCCAGGGCAGTAGAAGGTAAATGAGGGTACCTTATTTGCGGTTTTAACTTATATGGTTAGAATTGGTTGATAACTCAGAGACATCAAGCAATAGGTAACATCAGTACAGTATATATAACCACAATAACCTTTTAAACTAACATGTATAGTATCTACGAGTTTATAGCTAAAAAGGTATAATACGCTGAGAGGTTCCGCCCATTAGGAGGCTGTAAGGGGGAGGCACATATAAGAAGAGAAAGAGTAGAGTATATTGAGCTATTAGCAACAGGAATAAACTTATAGGAAACAAAACATGCAGAGTCCTAAAGGAAAATATGTGAGATGACAAGGAAGGTGTCAATGATTAACACCATTAAGACACCTCAGGAGCCAATCTAGCGTCTATGTCAGTTACCACTATTAGGGATTAACCTACTCCCAGCCTTCTGTGGTCTTGTAAATGTTCCATGCCGAGGGTTTTGGCTTGGATATCATGGAGAGCTCTGTTGGTCACCACAATAGCGGGGCTCAGGGCTCGGTTCCAAGGAAGCACATAGAAATTATTTCTAAAACAGGAACAGGTCTCTGGGGTCTAACTGGGCAGGATGCTGAGCCTTTTCCTTGTATAAGATGTGTACCAGGTCGGTTACATCTCGCTTACCGCTGGACTGCATCGTGGGCCAGGAGATTAGTCCCTCTCTGCGGGCTAAACGTCGGATCTTCCTATCTTTGTCAGACCTCCCTGCAGGAAAGAGAGGATGCGTGGCTACCAAGAGCCCAGGATCATGAAAACCAACTCCAGGAAGGTGAAGTATAGATGCGCCTACCTCAACCTCCGCCCCGACCGACCGCTCCGGGACAGGAGCCGGGCAAGCGGCAGTAGAGTCAAGAGTGACGTCAGCCCGCATGAGTAATATAGAGGGGCTTTGGCTGGTCTAGTCGGCCATCTTGTCCTGTAGACTCGGGTAGTGAACCCACGGGGGTAGGTTATTTAATTTGTCCTCTGGGAGGGCGGGAGATTCCTCTTGTCTAAGCGAGAGACTCTGAGCGAGGATGCGATACTGTATATCCATGCGGCGTCCCAACTCTGCCAGAGCTTCTATTAGTTCAGAGTCCATTTTTTTAGTTTGAAATGTGAACTGTGCTATGGCGATATGTGAGCCGCAAAGAAGGGTCCAGGGTAGAGTGCCGTTATATTGAAAGTTGTGAGGCAACGATGTTTAGATGGTCTGTCCTACTCTGATATGGGCCTCTTTATATGCTTGCTGTCTTCACTTCCGTTATTATTTTCGTGCCATTCTTTTCAGTTGGTGTACAGTGTGTACTGCAGGGTTTAGCAATGTATCTTACGTTCTCCTTGCTGGGTGGGGTGATATTTTGGGGCTATTTAGTGGTATTAAATGAGTTAATAGAACAGGAGCTCCTGGTGACTGCGTCTGTTCGGCTCGGCAGTTGGCTCCGCCCCTCAGAAAAATATATTTTAATATTGAAAATGACCCCTGCCCTCAGGGTACTGAAAATTGACTCGACAACGATCCGGTGACTGGAAAACAACTTTAGGCCCCACCGGAGCTAATGTCTGCTGCCTTCTTAGTGAGAGAAAACTGCGCGTCTGAGCGCGTGAAAATAGGCCCCGCCCATCATGGACGTCGCATCAACAGTCTGCCTAACCGCATGGGAAGCGGTTTGAAAATGAAAAGCCATGTGGTTCCCTGTACAAATAATCCTCTAACAAATAACTGCAGCCCTACTGACCTTAAATATTAAATATATACATGTCAAGCTGCCTCTCCCAGTGTCAAGCCTCAATACAGATATGCAAACCGTAATAGCAATATGTATAAAACACAGGAATTGCAGTAACACCCTCAGTCATACAGGTCTACTGCTTACCCCTTCCCTTGCAGGGAAAAATGTCAGCCAGTTCTGATATAATAAGTCTCCTCAGAAATAAAAGACTGAACATACCTCAATGCTGCTTGTAGCATGACACCGTTCTCCACACTGAAGATTTCTCTTGCACTACCTTCAGAAGTTCTGTGGGAACCAAAATGGATCTTAGTTACATCTGCTAAGATCATCAACCTCAGGGCAGAAAAATTTCTTCATTCCATTTCTCCCTGAGGAAAATAGTACTCACCGGTACAATTTTAAAATAAAAAACTTCTTGATTGAAGAATCTAAAACTAACACCTCACTTTACCTCTTCCTATTACTAACACAGGCAAAGAGAATGACTGGGTTGGGAGGGAAGCGAGGAGCTATATATACAGCTCTGCTGTGGTGCTCTTTGCCACTTCCTGTTGGCAGGAGGATAAATCCCACAAGTAAGGATGAAATCCGTGGACTCGTCACATCTTTGTAAAAGAAAAGGGGCACAAGTTAGATCTAATATTTATGAAAAGGGATTGCACAAAAAAAAGGGCATGAATTTGTAGGCGAGTAAGATCAAATGTATAGCCTTGCAATTGGTGCATGTATTGTATGAAAATACCAACTGCATCCATTGACTTCTGATAGTGTGACTAGATACAGTATTTACACCCTGCAAACAGGTTTTAGGCTTTCTTGCTACAAAAGCGAAGGCACATTTTTCTGTCTCCCCCCGCTTGACAAAATTATATACCCTGCCATTTCTGCTTCTTAACAAAATGTTTTAGTAATGTGTTTGGCAACTATAATAAGCTATTTTATCTATGCTAGAGGAAATAGATTTCCATTATCACAATTAAATGCATAATAAAGAGACAATGCAAAAGCGCTTAGTTTGAATTTCAAATGAGTAGTAGATTGTTTCTGAAACATGTCAAAGTTAATACATTTCCCTTCCTAATGCATCTTGTGACAGCCATCAGCCAATCACAAAATGCATACACGTATATCCTGTGAATCTTGCACATGCTCAGTAGGAGCTGGTGCCTCGGAACGTGTGCATATAAAAAGACTGTGCACATTTAGATAAATTAAATTAATTGGAAATTTGATTAAAATTGTGTGCTCTATATGAATCAGGAAAGTTTAATCTTGTATAGACTGTCCCTTTAAATTAGGATTGTGGCAAAAAAAAGGAAAATAAAAAAATATCTAAAAAGCAATGCTTTTAGAAATGTGCTAAATTTTCAGGCCAATATTGATAAATAAATGTTGTCAGTTTGGCCTTTATCATGTGTTTTTTGGTGCAGAAGATTTCTGCAATGTGTACTGGCAATGTGTGGCCCTTTTTTGTCATAAATATTCACAACATTGATTTTATTTTGTGTTTCTTTCTTTTTTTGAGATACACTGGAAACACTGGAGTTGAAATAAAGGGCTCCATTTATTAAAGGGACACTGTACCCAAAATTTTTCTTTCGTGATTCAGATTGAGCATGAAATTTTAAGCAACTTTCTAATTTACTCCTATTATCAAATTTTCTTCATTATCTTGGTATCTTTATTTGAAATGCAAGAATGTAAGTTTAGATGCCGGCCCATTTTTGGTGAACAACCTGGGTTGTCCTTGCTGATTGGTGGATAAATCCATCCGCCAATAAAAAAGTGCTGTCCAGAGTACTCAAACCAAAAAAAAGCTTAGATGCCTTCTTTTTCAAATAATGATAGCAAGAGAACGAAGAAAAATTGATAATAGGAGTAAATTAGAAAGTTGCTTAAAATTGCATGCTCTTTCTGAATTACAAAAGAAAAAATGTGGGTTCAGTATCCCTTTAAGCAGCGCATTGCAGCTTCGGAATCCCATCGTATTATGTGTCGGATTGAAATCATCACAATTCGATCCTATCAGGATGATTGACATCCCCTGCTAGTGGACAATTTGCCACCAGTGCGCAGGGGGCGGCGTTGCACAGGCATTTCACCAGAAATGCTTGTGCAATGATAAATACGGACAGCGTATGCTGTCTGCATTTAGTGATGTCGAGCAGACATGATTCGCTATAGCTCGACAAATTATAAAATCAACCCCATAGACTGAACAATGTTATTATTATTATTATATTATTATGTCTCTGTTTATTCAAATGGAAGAATGCATACATATAGTTCCTTTTGTGCACTGTTTAAAATTGTTTATTTTAATTTCTACTGCTCACGTTTGGTTTTTATTTCTTTGTATTATTTATATTGTTTGCAGTGTTAACACTTGATTTTATTTTGAGAGAGTGTTTTTTACAGGGGAAGCTCTGATCAACACATCCAATTCTGGCTCATTGATTGACCTCCATGCTATCTAACTCCAGATAGCGTTTGGAGAAGTCCTTAGCCTTGGGATTCACACACTTTTTCCACTCTGGATATTTACATGGTGTGCCCAATGAAAACTTATAATTGCTTGTGTGTTATTTGTTTAAGAAGACTGATTTGCTTTTGTTGTGACTCATTTAAATATTTGATTACAGTTTATGACCAATTTATGCAGAAATCCAAGTGACTTCAAATGGTTCACATAATTTCCTTATCAATGTATATTAGTTGTTTAAGTTTAAATATTTGAAACTGTAACATTTTAGTTTCAATAAAGCATTGGGTGCTGCTGTGTATACTTCTTTTTATTTTTCTTCTGAGATCGTTATGGATAGCTCTAAATAGGCCAAGGAATGACTGCATGAAATATAGCAGTGTTTAGTCTGGAGGCTGGATTTTTTATTATTACTAAATATAATTGAACATTTTCTTTTTACAATCTCATATGTTCCTTTAAATATAGAATGTTTTTTTTTTTTTACTTGAATATTAACCATGAAGGCTTAAGTATTCTTCTTTTTCTGTGTATTCATAGCATAGCTGTTAGTTTATTCAAATCAATTATTATGGTTAACCTGTCTATTTCTGACTAAGAAAAGATGTGGGTCATGTCTTGGCATGTGCACTGCCAGGTGACTCAGTTAATTAGTGAATGCATGAAAAGAGATGAAAAGCAAACCATTATAATTTGCTCAGCAAAACATTCTAGGTTAGAGCCTTTATATTTTGGTCAGTTTACATAATTACTTATATGCTAGCAATGGTCATTTGTATGTGTTATATTGTTTATTGAAACTACATATTTACCTGGTTGAAAGATTGAAAGGCTTCCATCGGTATGCCCAAAGACTACTTTTCCTTTTTTCTTTGGATGCCATCTAAACAGACAGATGTCTGAAAGAAAACTATGTGCTTCCTTGTGAACAGCAACTCCACTGTCCGGCCCAGATATAGTCCATATATAGAGAGGACCTCTATGTGACACAAATGCTACAGCGTCACCTGAATTCCAGCACCAACTTAAAGAGGCAGGCATTCCTTAAAAAAAGTATTAAACATTATTTTCTAGTATTAAAATATTAATTTAAAAAATACATTAATTACTGCAACACCCAGCTAACTAATGGTTAGAGTGACATGAAAAAAAGCAGGAAGACTGGAGGTGTAAAAAGAGGGAGGTTATGGAATCAAATAGGTTCACAGAAATCTGGAGCCTCTAGATTCTCTCCAAGATCTCAAGCTCCTTAGTTATTCTATGGAATCCATTTAATAAGGTTCACACACTTCTCATAGAGGCTGGAGAGGGCTATTTATCTATTTAAGGTCAATGAGAGAGTGGGAAAAAGTGATTAGGGTTTTAGAAACTTATAAATATTAAAGGAAAGAGAAAATATCTATATAGAACAATTATGGACAACTTAAGACAAAAACAAGACAAGAGAACTGAGCTGCATTATATTTCATCACCAAAATATTTGAATTAAGGTAAAATATACTGGGAAATAAATGAACAAAAATCATGCTTTGTGAGTACCTTTGGTACTGTCAAGTCTTGCAACTACTTTCTGTTCAGCAACATTCCATATGATAACTAAGTTGTCTGCACTGGCACTTGCAAACATGTCAGGGTTGTGCGGACACCAGGAAATGGCAGTGATTGTCTTCTTATGCTCTGACATGATTGCACGGAGCTTAAATTCATTGTAACGATGATCCAGCTATGAGCAAAATAAATAAAATATATAAATAAATTAAAATAGTGCCAAGCTTGGTTATCAGAACTACTTAGGTCTCATTATCAACAACTTTACCTTAAAAGTTCTTTTCCTGCTATTCAAAAAATTACAAAATGTAAGTTTATATTAGACCTTACTATAATACCTTTTTCACAACCTTTTCATCCATGATAATATATATATATATATATATATATATATATATATATATACATATACACAGTCGTATGCAAAAGTTTAGGCGCCCCTGACAATTTCCATGATTTTCATTTATAAATAATTGGGTGTTTGGATCAGCAATTTCATTTTGATCTATCAAATAACTGAAGGACACAGTAATATTTCAGTAGTGAAATGAGGTTTATTGGATTAACAGAAAATGCGCAATATGCCTCAAAACGAAATTAGACAGGTGCATAAATTTGGGCACCCCAACAGAAACATTGCATCATTATTTAGTAGAGCCTCCTTTAGCAGAAATAACAGCCTCTAGACGCTTCCTATAGCATGTAATGAGTGTCTGGATTCTGGATGAAGGTATTTTGGACCATTCATCCTTGCAAAACATCTCCAGTTCAGTTAGGTTTGATGGTTGCCGAGCATAGACAGCCCGTTTTAAATCACCCCACAGATTTTCAATGATATTCAGGTCTAGGGACTGAGGTGGCCATTCCAGAACATTGTACTTGTTCCTCTGCATAAATGCCAGAGTAGATTTTGAGCAGTGTTTTGGGTTGTTGTCTTGTTGAAATATCCAGCTCTGGCGTAACTTGAACTTTGTGATTGATTCCTCAACATTATTCTCAAGTATCTGCTGATATTGAGTGGAATTCATGCGACCCTCAACTTTAACAAGATTCCCAGTACCGGCACTGGCCCCACAGCCCCACAGCATGATGGAACATCCACCAAATTTTACTGTGGCTAGCAAGTGTTTGTCTTGGAACGCTGTGTTCTTTTGCCGCCATGCATAACGCCCCTTGTTATGACCAAATAACTCAATCTTTGTTTCATCAGTCCACAGCACCTTCTTCCAAAATGAAGCTGACTTGTCCAAATGTGCGTTTAAATACCTCAAGCAATTCTGTTTTGGACATGTGTGCTGAAAAGGCTTCTTCCGCATCACTCTCCCATACGCTGAATTGTTGAATGATGCACAGTGACACCATCTGCAGAAAGATGATGTTGTAGGTCTTTGGAGGTGGTTTGTGGGCTGTTTTTGACCGTTCTCACAATCCTTTGCCTTTCCCTCTCCGATATTTTACTTCTGGCCTTAACAAGAACTGTGCATGTGGTCTTCCATTTCCTCACTATGTTCCTCACACTGGATACTGACAGCTTAAATCTCTGTGATAGCTTTTTGTAGCCTTCCCCTAAACCATAATGTTGAACAATCTTTGTTTTCAGGTCATTTGAGAGTTGTTTTGAGGCCCCCATGTTGCCACTCTTCAGAGGAGAGTCAAAAAGAACAACAACAACAACTTGCAATTGGCCAACTTAAATACCTTTTCTCATGATTGGATGCACCTGTCTATGAAGTTCAAGGCTTACTGGGCTCAACAAACCAATTGTGTGTTCCAATTAATTAGTGCTATGTAGTTACAGGTATTCAAATCAACAAAATGACAAGGGTGCCCAAAGTTATGCACCTGTCTAATTTCGTTTTAATGCATATTGCACATTTTCTGTTAATCCAATAAACCTCATTTGACTATTGAAATATTACTGTGTCCTTCAGTTATTTGATAGATCAAAATGAAATTGCTGATCCAAACACCCAATTTTTTATAAATGAAAATCAAGGAAATTGTCAGGGGTGCCTAAACTTTTGCATACGACTGTATATATATATATACACACACACACACACACACACACACACACACACACATACATACATACACCTTGCATGGGGTCAATTCAACATTGTATTTCTTAATTTATGGAAGAGAGACACAATATATAAGAGTCTATGTGTAAAAGAATGGGAATTCAGCTCTGATTTATCAGAGTGGTTGATTTTGTATTGTATCTATATATGTTTCTTTATGTTATTTGACACTAATGATTATTTTTCACTTTTAGGTTATTAGATGTGTATGTATCTGCTGTTGCGACAGAGTGTCCTTTCAGTTTTTCTATTATTTATATTACAAATAAAATTTTGCTGAATTCCCATTCTTTTACACATAGACTCTTATATCTATTGTGTCTCTCTTCCATAAATTAAGAAATATATACATATTGGGTCTGCACCACGAGATATATATATATTAAATAATGCTTAATAATTAAGGTATTTACTTTTTGTAAATGAGCTAGCTCATCATATATATATACAATTCAACATTGTATTTACAATCTATAATAAAAAGATTTCACAGCACAATTTATGGGCTTTTTACATTTTACACATTGGACCTGATGAAAACCAATTTAAAAAAAAAAATTCCCAATGGCATTTCTTGGTTGTTTGCAGATATTTTTCAATATTAAAGTTCTTGCACATGTTCAGTTCATATATTAATAAACATAACTTTATTTGTTCAATAAAAAGTACAAAAATAAAGTTTAAATCACAGGTTTAAGCTATGTAACTTAAATACGATCTTCTCAATATTCAATTATGATTGCAATTAAGGGTTTGGGGATGAAAATGGTTAATTATAAAATTTTGGAAAATTATATGTAACTATGAATTGCACCAACATTGAATTGAAATGAATGGTTACATGAAAAAACATTGGGTCAGATTACTGTTTTTGTTCATGTGCTAACCTGACGTGCACAAAAAGCCAAACTTAGAATACCGTGTGCACGTTTACATATTCCCCCATGAAGTCAATAGAGGAAAAAAAGTGGGGAAAAAACCTAACAGGGGCTCCTAATGCTGGTTTTGGGCTACCGCTGGTATTTAGAGTCAGTCAGGAAAGGGTCTAACGCTCACTTTGCAGCCGCGACTTTTACATACCGCAGATCCCCCTACGCCAATTGCGTAGCCTATCTTTTCAATGGGATCTTTCTAACGCTGGTATTTAGAGTCTTGGCTAAAGTGAGCGTTAGAAATCTGGCGGTTCCGATCAGCCAATAGAATGCGAGCTCAATCTGATTGGCTGATTGGATCAGCCAATCGGATTGAACTTGAATCTGATTGGCTGATTCCATCAGCCAATCAGAATTTTCCTACCTTAATTCCGATTGGCTGATAGAATCCTATCAGCCAATCGGAATTCGAGGGAGGCCATCTTGGATGATGTCATTTAAAGGAACCGTCATTTGGCAAGTAGGCGTCGGTAGAAGAGGATGGATCCGCGTTGGCTGGAAGAAGATGGCTCCGGAAGAAAGAAGATTGAAGATGCCGATTGATAGAAGACTTCAGCCCGATGATGGACTTCTTCAGCGCCCGCTTGGATCAAGACTTCAGCCCGATGATGGACTTCTTCAGCCGCTGCTTGGATCAAGACTTCAGCCCGATGATGGACCTCTTCAGCCCGATGATGGACTTCTTCAGCCCCCGCTTGGGCTTGGATGAAGACTTCGGAGCCTCTTCTGGACCGATCGGTGATACCCGGCGTGGTGAAGACAAGGTAGGAAGATCTTCAGGGGCTTAGTGTTAGGTTTATTTAAGGGGGGTTTGGGTTAGATTAGGGGTATGTGGGTGGTGGGTTGTAATGTTGGGTTGGGTATTGTATGTTTTTTTTACAGGCAAAAGAGCTGAATTCTTTGGGGCATGCCCCGCAAAAGGCCCTTTTAAGGGCTGGTAAGGTAAAAGAGCTTTTCTATTTGTATTTTAGAATAGGGTAGGGCATTTTTTTATTTTGGGGGGCTTTGTTATTTTATTAGGGGTCTTAGAGTAGGTGTAATTAGTTTAAAATTGTTGTAATCTTTTTCTAATGTTTGTAAATTATTTTTTTATTTTTTGTAACTTAGTTCTTTTTTTATTTTTTGTACTTTAGTTAGTTTATTTAATTGTATTTATTTGTAGGTATTTTATTTAATTAATTTATTGATAGTGTAGTGTTAGGTTTAATTGTAGATAATTGTAGGTATTTTATTTATTGATAGTGTAGTGTTAGGTTTAATTGTAACTTAGGTTAGGATTTATTTTACAGGTAATTTGATAATTATTTTAACTAGGTAACTATTAAATAGTTATTAACTATTTAATAGCTATTGTACCTGGTTAAAATAAATACAAAGTTGCCTGTAAAATAAATAGTAATCCTAAAATAGCTACAATATAATTATAATCTATATTGTAGCTATATTAGGGTTTATTTTACAGGTAAGTATTTAGCTTTAAATAGGAATAATTTATTTAATAAGAGTTAATTTATTTCGTTAGATAAAAATTATATTTAACTTAGGGGTGTGTTAGTGTTAGGGTTAGACTTAGCTTTAGGGGTTAATAAATTTAATAGAGTAGCGGTGAGGTCCGGTCAGCAGATTAGGGGTTAATACTTGAAGTTAGGTGTCGGTGATGTTAGGGAGGGCAGATTAGGGGTTAATACTATTTATTATAGGGTTAGTGAGGCGGATTAGGGTTTAATAAATTTATTATAGTAGCGGCGAGATCCGGTCAGCAAATTAGGGGTTAATAATTGTAGGCAGGTGGCGGCGACGTTGGGGGCGGCAGATTAGAGGTTAATAAATATAATATAGGGGTCGGCGATGTTAGGGCAGCAGATTAGGGGTACATAGGGATAACGTAGGTTGCGGCGGTGTACGGAGCGGCAGATTAGGGGTTAAAAAAAATATGCAAGGGTCAGCGATAGCGGGGGCGGAAGATTAGGGGTTAATAAGTGTAAGGTTAGGGGTGTTTAGACTCGGGGTACATGTTAGGGTGTTAGGTGCAGACATAGGAAGTGTTTCCCCATAGGAAACAATGGGGCTGCGTTAGGAGCTGAACGCTGCTTTTTTGCAGGTGTTAGGTTTTTTTTCAGCTCAAACGGCCCCATTGTTTCCTATGGGGAAATCGTGCATGAGCACGTTTTTGAAGCTGGCCGCGTCTGTAAGCACCGCTGGTATTTAGAGTTTCAGTGGCGGTAAATTATGCTATACGCTCCCTTTTTGGAGCCTAACGCAGCCCTTCTGTGAACTCTAAATACCAGCGGTATTTAAAAGGTGTGGGGGAAAAAAAAACAGCGTTAGCTACGCGGGTCGTTACCGACAAAACTCTAAATCTAGCCGATACTTAGAACATATTCTGCTACTGCAGAACATTGGAATGTGAAATATTTACAATAAATACAAAGTTAAAACATTTATTAAATATGAATATTGCATAAATATTTTTATACATGTTTTGATCTATTTAACTGAAAAGCTTTCTCTCTTTCTCTTTACAAATAGATACCACCTTCAGGAATTTATTTTAAAAAATGAACATTTAAAGTGAATGTCAATTTTGATGCTAAAGTGCCCGGTTTTTAAAAATTTTATTAAAAGCAGGGGCACTTTAATTCATCAAAATTTACATTTCACTCCTGTTGTGGAAAAAAAACTTACCGTTCTGTGTATTTGCTATCCTACTGTGACAGATAATATTGAATGGCTTTGGGGGAGCGTTAACATAGATCCAGGGAAATTAACATTCATGACACCTGTTACCTTTTTTATATTGGTGGTGCCCGCTGAATACTGGAGTTGTTAATCCTTTTCCCCATAGCCTTTACTTGCTATTGATAGCCTGATATAATACAACCACTGTTAACATACCTATAATTTTATGGAAAATCCAATCAGCCTGTAAATTTCGATTATATACACATAGATCCAGATTCATTATAACATGACGCCTGATACCTCTAATCATATTGGTGGTGTCCGCTGTTACTGGAGTTGTTGTATTACCCTTTACAGTCTAAAAAGCCTCTAATTACAAAGATTGGAATTAACCTGCTAATTACTGGTCGCTAAAGTATTGTGCACAATACTGGGAGATGTTCCCACACATATGGATTTATTGTTTATGTGATCTTGTTCATGCTTTTGATTTGTTTATACAGGCTACTTACTGACATAGATCCTCACGGCTCACTATGGTGGCTGATTTTACGCTCTGCACGTAACCACCCACTAGTGGAGGTGTTGTCAGTACAGCTAGCTCACAGTTGGAATATTTATTGTGCTGCTTCATGTGATTTACATATAATAAATTTGTACAGCCAAATCTGTGCTTAGACATTTCTCAACCAACGCTTCACTGTTTTATTGGTTCATGAGTTCTAATCATATTTAATTTTTTTGTTTATTAGAGATACTCTCGAGATGGCTTACAGGTGGGTGGTAAATGGAAGCAGTATCCACTTACCGCTATTAAGCGGAGTTGGACATTTGTTCAGCAGTTTATCTAAAAAGATGTGCTGAAATCCCTGTCTATATAGATAGCAATCTTATTGCGGTTGCTATAGAATCTCTCTTACAAATATAAATATATAATTATTTTAAGGGCCTGCACATCATATAATTTTTCCTTCATAAAAGGTTTTTTTTTTTACCTTATAGCTTAAGGTAAAGATACAATTTCTAGGCCTTACTAGCCTCCCTATCCCATTCACACTTTAGCATCAAAATTGACATTCACTTTAAGTGACTATTAACAGATTTTAACCCTGGCAACCAATCCATAGGTTCTGAATTTACTGTAGATGCTGGTCTTACCTGATACACATAAATAGCAAGGGTGGCACAGTATGCAAATCTGTCTCCACTGGCAGCACAAACATCTTTGTTCCAAGGTTGGCATCCAGCAGCCAAAAGGCCTACTTGCTTGACTTGGGACATCTTTGCCTAAAACAATATAATTAACTTACATTAAATATTAAATCAATATTTTTTATCATCCCAAATATTCATTAAGATCAAACTGAAAGCATATTGCACTACAATTTCAACCCATTCAGTCAACAAAAGTGTCAGTCAATTCCCTAAAAAAAATGAATCGGAAATTTAAATTTGACATAGATAGATAACCTGTATGATCTTGGAGTTTTGGGAAATATTAAACATAGAAACATAGAAACATAGATATTGACGGCAGATAAGAGCCATAGGCCCAGCAAGTCTGCCCGACCTTACCTAACAGTATAAACTTATCTAGTTCGTAGGATAGCCTTATGCTTGTCCCATGCATTTTTAAAGTCCCCCACAATGTTTGTTGCTACTACCTCTTGAGGAAGTTTATTCCATAAATCAATCACTCTTTCTGTAAAGAAGTGCTTCCTCAAATTACTCCTGAATCTACTACCCTTTAGCTTGAGTTCATGACCCCTTGTTCTTGAATTTTCCATTTTATGTAAAATACCCACAGCCTCAGTTTTACTAAACCCTTTAATGTACTTGAAAGTTGCTATCATATCACCTCTTTCCCTTCTCTCCTCTAAGCTATACATATTTAGGTCATTGAGTCTATCCTGGTAAGTTTTATTTTTTAGACCATGTACCATTTTGGTAGCCCTCCTTTGCACAGATTCAAGTTTGTTAATATCCTTCTGAAGATATGGCCTCCAGAACTGCAAAATATATTCTTTAAAATGGACTTCATGCTATTGTTTATTATACCGTTAGGTATGTCTTAACATTCTTTGTAAAGGCACAAACATAAATATCATATTTTGTTTCTCAGAGATAAATTATTTTTCTACAAAAATAAAAGAATACTGGATAAAGAGGTCATGATTTGGATTTGGAGACTGCAAAATAATGAGAAAAAAAAAATCCAAATTAATGAAAAATAAATGCACCATACAATAACCAAATGACAATAAAACAGTTCTAGGTTAAATATATCTTATGCAATAGACTAAAATCAGGTCTTCAGAAAGCAGATAGGAGACAACATTCATAAACATTCTCTTATTGCACTCTCCAACTTCAATAGTGCAATTGTTATTCTTGCCATTTGATCCACTACAGTTCAGTTGTTTAAGGGAATTAAAGCTCAAAATTAAAGGACCAATCAACACAGTAGATTTGCATAATCAACAAATGCAAGATAACAAGACAATGCAAGAGCACTCAGAGGCCTATTTATCAAGCTGTCAACCGCAAATACGCTGGCATTCCACAGCGTAATTGTGGCGAGCCTGATTCGCCTTAGTTATCAAAGCCTATAGACCGGCAAATGTAGAAATCTGTGACGTAACATACGATCCGCCGGACTCAGTCCAACACAGATCAATGCTTACGTCATTACATGTTCCGAATGCAAATTTGGCACTATCTGACTACTTTTGCTAGTTAACAAATTTCTACCAGGTACGCTCGCCACTCTTCTGACCTGGTTTTCAATCCGTCGCCCTGAAGGCGGCGGATGCCATAGGAATCAATGGGAGTCTGAAAGCAGCAAACGCTTATGTTCGCTGCTGGACGATATCCCATTGATTTCTATGGTAGAATAAAAATTATGTTTACACCTAACACCCTAGCATGTACCCCGAGTCTAAACACCCCTAATCTGCCGCCGCCACCTACACTACCACCACCTACATTATACTTATTAACCCCTAATCTGCTGCCCCGACACCGCCGCCACCTACATTATACTTATTAACCCCTATTCTGCCGCCACCTACATTATACTTATTCACCACTAATCTTCCGCCTCTACAACACCACCACCTACATAAAGTTATTAACCCCTATCCCGCCGCTCCCGGAGCCCACTGCAACTAAATAAAGGTATTAACCCCTGGCATCCCACATCACTAGCACTTACTAAACCTATTAACCCCTAAACCGCCAGCCCCCCACATCACCATAAACTAAATTAAACTTTTAACCCCTAAACCTAACAACCCGCTAACTTTATATGAAATATTAACTCATCCCTATCTTATAATAAATTTAAACTTACCTTTAGATTTAAATTAAACTATATTAAACTATGAATTAATCTACCCTAACTGTTATACTAAGATTACATTAAACTACAAATTAAATTAACTATATTATATATTTAAAAACCTAACCCTACTCAAATAATTTAAATCTACACTAAAAAATTACTAAAAAAAAACCTAACAACTAAGTTACAAAAAATAACAAACACTAAGTTACAAAAAAAAATAAACACTAAGTTACACAAAATAAAAAATAAATTATCAAAGATTTAAACTAATTACACCTAATTTAAGGGCCCTATGAAAATAAAAAAGCCCCCCAAAATAAAAAAAACCCTAGCTTACAATAAACTACAAATAGCCCTTAAACTGGCCTTTTGCGGGGCATTGCCCCAAAGAAATCAGCTCTTTTACCTGTAAATAAAAAATACAAATACCCCCCAAACAGTAAAACCCACCACCCACACAATCAACCCCCCAAATAAAAACCTAACTAAAAAAAACTAAGCTCCCCATTGCCCTGAAAAGGGCATTTGGATGGGCATTGCCCTTAAAAGGGCATTTAGCTCTATTGCAGCCCAAACCCCTAATCTAAAAATAAAACCCACCCAATACACCCTTAAAAAATACTAACACTAACCCCTGAAGATTCACTTACAGTTTTGAAGATCCAACATCCATCCTCCAAGATGCCGGCAGAAGTCTTCATCCAAGCGGCCAAAGTCTTCATCCAAGCCCGCAGAAGTCTTCACCCAGACGGCATCTTGGATGACATAATTTAATGGAACCTTCATTCGGGAAGAAGATGTAGAACGAAGAGGATGCTCCACGTTGGATGTCTTGAAGATGGAGCCGCTCCGCGCTGGATGGATGAAGATAGAAAATGCCATCTGGGTAAAGACTTCTGCGAGCTTGGATGAAGACTTCGGCTGGCTTCTTGGAGGATGGATGTCGGATCTTAAAAACTGTAAGTGAATCTTCAGGGGTTAGTGTTAGGACTTTTTAAGGGTGTATTGGGTGGCTTTTATTTTTAGATTAGGGGTTTGGGCTGCAATAGAGCTAAATGCCCTTTTTAGGGCAATGTCCATATAAATGCCCTTTTCAGGGCAATGGGGAGCTTAGGTTTTTTTTGTTAGGTTTTTATTTGGGGGGGGTTGGTTGTGTGGGTGGTGGGTTTTACTGTTGGGGAGGTATTTGTATTTTTTATTTATAGGTAAAAGAGCTGATTTCTTTGGGGCAATGCCCCGCAAAAGGCACTTTTAAAGTCTATTTGTAGTTTATTGTAGGCTAGGGTTTTTTTTATTTGGGGGGGGGTTATTTTCATAGGGCCCTTAGATTAGGTGTAATTAGTTTAAATCTTTGATAATTTATTTTTATTTTGTGTAACTTAGTGTTTATTTTTTTTTAACTCAGTGTTTGTTATTTTTTGTAACTTAGTTGTTAGTTTTTTGTAACTTAGTAATTTTTTAGTGTAGATTTAAATTATTTGAGTAGGGTTAGGTTTTTAAATATATAATATAGTTCATTTAATTTGTAGTTTAATGTAATTTTAGTATAACAGTTAGGGTAGGTTAATTATTAATTTAATATAGTTTTAGTCTAATAATTAGGGTAGATTAATTATTAGTTTAATATAGTTTTAATGTAATTTTAGTATAACAGTTAGGGTAGGTTAATTATTAGTTTAATATAGTTTAATTTAAATCTAAAGGTAAGTTTAAATTTATTATAAGATAGGGATGAGTTAATATTTAATATGCAGTTAGCGGGTTGTTAGGTTTAGGGGTTAATAGGTTAATTTAGTTTATGGTGATGTGGGGGGCTGGCGGTTTAGGGGTTAATAACTTTAGTTGCGGTGGGCTCCGTGAGCGGTGGGATAGGGGTTAATAACATAATGTAGGTGGTGGCAGTGTAGGGGCAGCAGATTAGGGGTTAAGAACATAATGTAGGTGGCGGCGGGGTCCGGGAGTGGCGGGATGGGGTTAATAAGTTTATTAGAGTTGCGGTGGGCTCCGGGAGCGGCGGTTTAGGGGTTAATAACTTTATTTAGTTGTGGCAGGGTCAGGGAGCGGCGGGATAGGGGTTATACAGTTTAGTATAGTGGCGGTGTTTAGTGACAGTATACAAATAAAGCTGTTAAAAAGCCGAATAGCAGCGAGATCGATGACTGTTAGTTAACAACAGTCTGCTGCTCATCACCCCGTACTTGGTGCACGGCTTTTTGACATCTTTTTTGTTAAATTTGGAGAGCGTATTCAGGTCCGCGGCCGCGATGTTAGGCGATGTCAGGCGATCATATTGGTGCCGGCGAATGCAGCACAGTTGACGGCTTGATAAATAGGCCTCTTAGTCTGAACTTCAAATGAGTAGTAGATTTTTTTATTCTGACAATTACGTTATGTTTATTTCTACTCCCCCTGTACCATGTGACAGCCATCATCCAATCACAAATGCATACACGTCATGTGACAGCCATCAGGAAATCACAAATGCATACACGTACAATGTGACAGCCATCAGCCAATCACAAATACATACACGTACAATGTGACAGCCATCAGCCAGTCACAAATGCATACACGTTTTATTCTGTAAATTCTTGCACAAGCTTAGTAGGAGCTGGTGACTCAAAAAGTTTAAATATAAAAAGACTGTACACAATTTTGTTAATGGAAGTAAATTAGAAAGTTGTTTAATATTGCTGCTCTATCTGAATAATGAAAGTTTAATTTTGATTTAAGTGTCGGCCCTTATATATGCTGTTTAACAAAAGATACCAAGATAATTAATCAAATTTGATAATATAAGTTAATTGGAAAATTGTTTGAAATGGCATAGTCTATCTGCATCTTAAAGGTTTAATTTTGACTTTATTGTTCTTTTAAGCATATTAAAAAATAGTAGAATATATGGTCTTTATATAATCTATCTGATTTACTTGCTTTTCCCTCAATTTACCTCTCTTTTACATTCACATGTAACACAATGATAACACAAGCTGTTATTTAATGGACAGGAATGGGTTATTATCTTTCAAAACAACTGGAGTATCATACAGTATAATTATGAACATGTATCTAGCTACAGGCATGATGCAACTATCTCACATAGGTTATAAGTTTGGATGATTTTCACATGGTACAGAATTATCTCATGTTTTAGATATTTTAAAAAAGTGTGTTAAATACAATATCTTTATTCCTGTAAAAGTGATTTCAACCTCTTTCTGGATTGTACCTGGAGTCTCTGGGTATATGAATCAGTATTCAGGTAAGGCTTAGTTCCCTAATTCTCTGGGTTCAGGGTATGTACACAGCTCCAGAACAATGAGGTATGCTCCATATTCCTGGTCATCCTTTTGTCCCAATGCTCATTGTTCATTAGGCATCTGCAAGGTTTTTTTTTCTTTCTTATCTGCCAGTAGTCTTTCCAATATAGTTATCATCAGACATAAATGACACTCACCCTTTGAAAAAGTTGGTTCACGGCAAAACATGTCAGGGGAGGTTGGGGAGTGAAATTGGCTCTCACTGTATTTTTAATTAGCAAAGAAATGCTGGAATATTACTATAGCATATAGGGCAGCAGCTTCGTTGAGATTTAGAAGCATCACATTTTGACCATGGTTTATTTAATGGATCTCACTTATACCAGATATCTAAAGTAATTAAATTACCTATAGTTGTATTCAATGTGGAGGATTGTTTGTATCCTAGATATTATAACCATTTGTGAATTATAAGCAGAGACAAGTTTGTAGGATATTTGAATGAACAGATTTCGTAATTACACTCTTGGCAGCTCTGCATAATCACGCCATAGCAGCGTGAGGCAGCGCTGCAAGCAATTGTTGGGTGACTGATCTAATACTAATCCTTACTATTTATATTATAGTTATTATAAGACAAAAGATGCAGTCACTCTCAAGAACGAACTATTACCAGCAAGGATTTCTGCATTACCACCCCAGCAAAATGACCATGGATTAACATTATCATCCTAGGCCATTTAAAGGGATAGTACCTAGCCCCATACCTTGTCTCTATTAATTCTATTGATATAGTTTAATACACAATTTCTATCCAGCCCATGTTCCTTGTGTTTCTAATGTGTTACCATTTTTTTTATAATTGCCTTAATAAAAGTAATTTTTTAATTTCAACTCTGCTAATTATACTCCACTTGTTCTAGCCATAGGAAAACAGAGTGGTTGGAGTTGTACATCCTTATCAGTCTTGTACTGATTTTGCTAACTAAAAATAAGAAGTACACAGTACCTATACCCAGTAAAGTATTGATACAAGTGTACAAGTATTTTACTAGTACATAAAACATAATTATTTACTATATGGTGTTTTCACATTCATTATTGATGTAGTGCCATTGGTTTCTTTTTCACAAATAAATGACACTGCACATGTACAGTGTCACAACTCATTGATGGTAGTATCTTGGAAAAGTTGATTTTAAAATAATAAGCTTGAAAGCAGTATGTTCCTAGGAGAGTGCAGAGATCCACTTTGTTCTAGGTTTTAAGGAATGAGAAAGACTACTGAAAAAAATATGACTTAAAGACAGAAACCTACTTAAATATTAGTTTAATTTATTAACTTTCATTTTTCAAAGAATGCCTGGTTGTATTATGAATGTTGGTGGTCATGGATTCCGATCTTATTCACATAAAGTGTAAATGAGATGTTGACTAGTCTTCCAGAAGATGTAGACCAAACATTTACCATTGAAAGCTAGGCTTATGATATTGGTCAGAGAAGTCAAGCATCTGGTTCAAATTGTATCTTTCAAAAATTCTGTTTATTCTCAAATAAACACTGCCATGGCAAACCCCTGATTGTCATTACCTCTGATATCTACTTTTAAGTGGTCGTGTTTGTTTACATTTTCATCTTTTACAAGTTTTGTTAAGTTTTACTCTTCTCATGTATATTTGAGTTGCAATCATCACATCATGTTTGTCTCACCACATCTTTGCATTCTATGCTCGAGATTGTGTCTGTTTTCCTAGCTGTCAACTTTACATGATGCAGCCATGTTCTCAGCTACTGATACCTGTGAGTGTACTTTCTGTATTAGATTCCTGTAGATGCCATTGTCTGTTAACACAACCCTGCCCATGTCTGCTTATTCTGCCTGTTTACACTATTGTTTTGATTTTTGGACTGGATATCTGCAATTCTTTAGGATTTTGGACACCCTGGGGCCTAGTTATCAACGTGTCTACTTTTCCTGCCTTCGCTGGCCCAATACGCCCGCCTAAGCTCGCCTCACATCGCCGCCGCGGACCTGCCAAAATTCGCCTAAGTTATCAAAAAAGCTGTCAAAAAGCCGCGGACCAAGTACGGGGCGATGAGCAGCGGACTGTGAGAGTTATCACTCATCCGATCTCGCTGCTCTTCGGCTTTTTGACAGCTTTCTTGCTAGCCTGTCACTAAGCACTCACACTATACTACACTGTTCTACCCCCTATACCGGAGCCCCCCGCAACTAAATAAAGTTACTAACCCCTAAACCGCCACTCCTATACCCCGCCGCAACTCTTATAAATGTATTAACCCCTAAACCGCCGCTCCTAAACCCCGCCGCAACTCTTATAAATGTATTAACCCCTAAACCACCGCTCCCGGACACCGCTGCCACCTACATTATACCTAGTAACCCCTATCCTGCCCCCCCTATACCGTCGCCCTCTATAATAAAGTTATTAACCCCTATCCTGCTGATCCCGCACCTCGCCGCAAATAAATAGTTTAACCCCTAAACCGCCGCTCCCTGAACCCGCCGCAACCTATATTAAATTTATTAACCCCTATCCTGCCCCCCCTACACCGTCGCCACCTATAATAAATTTATTAAACCCTATCCTGCCCCCCTACACTATCGCCACCTATATTAAATTTATTAACCCCTATCCTGCCCCCCCTACACCGTCGCCACCTATAAATTTATTAACCCCTATCCTGCCCCCCCTACACCGTCGCCACCTATAATAAATTTATTAACCCCTATCCTGCCCCCCACTACACCGCCGCCACTGTAATAAAATTATTAACCCCTAAACCTAAGTCTAACACTAACCCTAACACCCCCTAACTTAAACATTAATTAAATAAATCTAAATAATATTTCTCTTATTAACTAAGTTAATCCTATTTAAAACTAAATACTTACCTGTAAAATAAACCCTAATATAGCTACAATATAAATAATAATTATATTGTAGCTATCTTAGGATTTATTTTTATTTTACAGGTAACTTTCAATTTATTTTAACTAGGTACAATAGCTATTAAATAGTTATTAACTATGTAATAGTTTACCTAGCTAAAATAAAGAGAAATGTACCTGTAAACTAAAAACTAACCTAAGTTACAATTACACCTAACACTACACTATACTTTAATAAATTATTCCTATTTAAAACTAAATACTTACCTGTAAAATAAACCCTAAGATAGCTACAATATATTTAATAATTACATTGTAGCTATCTTAGGATTTATATTTATTTTACAGGTAACTTTGTATTTATTTTAGCTAGTTAGAATAGTTATTAAATAGTTATTAACTATTTAATAACTACCTAGCTAAAAGAAATACAAAATTACCTGTAAAATAAATCCTAACCTAAGTTACAATTAAACCTAACACTACACTATCATTAAATAAATTAAACAAACTACCCACAAATAACTACAATTAAATACAATTACATAAACTAACTAAAGTACAAAAAATAAAAAAGCTAAGTTACAAAAAATAAAAAAAATAAGTTACAAACATTTTAAAAATATTACAACAATTTTAAGCTACTTACACCTAATCTAAGCCCCCTAATAAAATAACAAACCCCCCCAAAATAAAAAAATGCCCTACCCTATTCTAAATTAAAAAAGTTCAAAGCTCTTTTACCTTACCAGCCCTTAAAAGGACCTTTTGTGGGGCATGCCCCAAAGAATTCAGCTCTTTTGCCTGTAAAAAAAAAATACAACCCCCCCAACATTAAAACCCACCACCCACATACCCCTAATCTAACCCAAACCCCCCTTAAAATAACCTAACACTAATCCCCTGAAGATCATCCTACCTTGAGTCGTCTTCACTCAGCCGAGCAGCGATGGAACCAAAGTGGACATCCGGAGCAGAAGAAGTTATCCTCCAAGCGGCGCTGAAGAAATCTTCCATCCGATGAAGTGATCCTCCAAGCGGAGCTGAAGAAGTCTTCGATCCGGGCGATGTCATCTTCCAAGAGGCGCTGAAGAAGTCTTCTATCCGGGCGATGTCATCTTCCAAGCCGGGTCTTCAATCTTCATCCCGCCGACGCGGAACATCCTTCTTTACCGACGGACTACCGACGAATGAAGGCTCTTTTAAGGGACGTCATCCAAGATGGCGTCCCTTCAATTCCGATTGGCTGATAGGATTCTATCAGCCAATCGGAATTAAGGTAGGAAAAATCTGATTGGCTGATTGAATCAGCCAATCAGATTCAAGTTCAATCCGATCAGCCAATAGAATGCAAGCTCAATCTGATTGGCTGATTGGATCAGCCAATCGGATTGAACTTGAATCTGATTGGCTGATTCAATCAGCCAATCAGATTTTTCCTACCTTAATTCCGATTGGCTGATAGAATCCTATCAGCCAATCGGAATTGAAGGGATGCCATCTTGGATGACATCCCTTAAAGGAGCCTTCATTCGTCGGTAGTCCGTCGGTAAAGAAGGATGTTCCGCGTTGGCGGGATGAAGATTGAAGACCCGGCTTGGAAGATGACATCGCCCGGATAGAAGACTTCTTCAGCGCCTCTTGGAAGATGACATCGCCCGGATCGAAGACTTCTTCAGCGCCGCTTGGAGGATCACTTCATCGGATGGAAGATTTCTTCAGCGCCGCTTGGAGGATAACTTCTTCCGCTCCGGATGTCCACTTTGGTTCCATCGCTGCTCGGCTAAGTGAAGACGACTCAAGGTAGGATGATCTTCAGGGGATTAGTGTTAGGTTATTTTAAGGGGGGTTTGGGTTAGATTAGGGGTATGTGGGTGGTGGGTTTTAATGTTGGGGGGGGTTGTATTTTTCTTTTACAGGCAAAAGAGCTGAATTCTTTGGGGCATGCCCCACAAAAGGTCCTTTTAAGGGCTGGTAAGGTAAAAGAGCTTTGAACTTTTTTAATTTAGAATAGGGTAGGGCATTTTTTTATTTTGGGGGGGTTTGTTATTTTATTAGGGGGCTTAGATTAGGTGTAAGTAGCTTAAAATTGTTGTAATATTTTTAAAATGTTTGTAACTTATTTTTTTTATTTTTTGTAACTTAGCTTTTTTTATTTTTTGTACTTTAGTTAGTTTATGTAATTGTATTTAATTGTAGTTATTTGTAGTTAATTTATTTAATTAATGTAATGATAGTGTAGTGTTAGGTTTAATTGTAACTTAGGTTAGGATTTATTTTACAGGTAATTTTGTATTTCTTTTAGCTAGGTAGTTATTAAATAGTTAATAACTATTTAATAACTATTCTAACTAGCTAAAATAAATACAAAGTTACCTGTAAAATAAATATAAATCCTAAGATAGCTACAATGTAATTATTAAATATATTGTAGCTATCTTAGGGTTTATTTTACAGGTAAGTATTTAAATAGGAATAATTTATTAAAGTATAGTGTAGTGTTAGGTGTAATTGTAACATAGGTTAGTTTTTAGTTTATAATAAATTTATTATAGGTGGCGACGGTGTAGGGGGGGCAGGATAGGGGTTAATAAATTTATTATAGGTGGCGACGGTGTAGGGGGGCAGGATAGGGGTTAATAAATTTAATATAGGTGGCGACGGTGTAGGGGGGGCAGGATAGGGGTTAATAAATTTAATATAGGTTGCGGCGGGTTCAGGAAGCGGCGGTTTAGGGGTTAAACTATTTATTTGCGGCGAGGTGCGGGATCAGCAGGATAGGGGTTAATAACTTTATTATAGAGGGCGGCGGTATAGGGGGGGCAGGATAGGGGTTACTAGGTATAATGTAGGTGGCGGTGGGCTCCGGGAGCGGCGGTTTAGGGGTTAAGACATTTATTATAGTTGCGGTGGGCTCCGGGAGCGGCGGTTTAGGGGTTAATATGTATAGAGTAGCTTGCGGTGGGATCCGGGAGCGGCGGTTTAGGGGTTAAACACTTTATTTAGTTGCGGCCGTGTAGGGGGGGACAGATTAGTGGTGTTTAGACTCGGGGTACATGTTAGGGTGTTAGGTGCAGACAGCTCCCATAGGAATCAATGGGATGTCTGGCAGCAGCGAACTTGTACTTTCGCTATGGTCAGACTCCCATTGATTCCTATGGGATCCGCCGCCTCCAGGGTGGCGGTTTGAAAACCAGGTACGCTGGGCCGTAAAAGTGCCGAGCGTACCTGCTAGTTTTTTGCTAACTAGCAAAAGTAGTCAGATTGTGCCGCACTTGTGTGCGGAACATCTGTAGTGACGTAAGAATCGATCTGTGTCAAACTGAGTCCGGCGGATCGAAGTTTACGTCACAAAATTCTACTTTTGCCGGGATCTAGCCTTTGATAACTAAGGCGAATCAGCCTCGCCACAAATACGCTGCGGAATTCCAGCGTATTTGAGGTTGACGGCTTGATAACTAGGCCCCCCTGTCCACTCTATCTCCACTGTGTATGAAAATTACCTGTTCAACCACACTTTTTGTCTTCCAATCTCTGATAGTAGATTTTGTGATGAATGAGGGCTTTATTCTCTCACACCATTTATCCACAAGTTTCCTTGAGGAAATCTATAGATAAGTATCAGGACCAATGTTCTGCTAAGAGGAATCAGTAAGTAAAAATCATGTAGGCTTTTAAAAGATATCCTATTTGAATTAGTGCCATGAGACCATTACAAGAGCAAAAATAGAGACATTCCTGCTCAACTATAAACTAACAAAACCCAAACATCAATTTGTTGTACAATAAATATATATTATGCGTCTATATCCAATTCAATTGCTGTTAACTTTATTCTTTATAATTTTTAAAAAGGGGTTTGGTTGTCCAGTGTACACCAAGGGGAGATACTGTCAGGAGAGGTTCATCATGAGCAACCTTAGCTTTAGCTCCTGGTGATTTGCCATTGCTATTTTAGAAATTAAACCCATATAAAATCCATTACCTAACACAATAAAACTGATGATTTTATTAGGAGTGAACATTTGCAACTGTCAGTTTGGTAAATTATTATGGGACATATTACAAGTGGTGCGCTATTTAGCACAATATTGCAACCACACTGTTTGAGCACCACTTGTAATCTAGCCCTATATGTATACAGTATATGGATATGAATGATTACTATATGTAATAGTAATGGAAGTAACATTTACAGTGCAGATTCAAGTTTAACAGTAAAATAACTATAGTTTTTATGAGATATATTTTATCTTCTAAACAACATATCCCTTAGTGCAGTTCAACAGAGAAAAAAAATATGACAGAAGAATAAACATTGATATATAAGGCATAAAGGTCAGTTTACTTGCAAGGGCTTGTAATCTATACTATAATCGCGTTTGTAACGTGTCTTTCGCCAGTTGCGCACGCATCCTCAAAGGAATTATGTCAGCGAGAGGCAGCCAAAAGAATGTTGGCTGCGGTGGATTCTTTCACCACCCTGCCATTTTTGGAATCCACCAGGTTGCAGCGAAGGCAAACGGAGCATTAAAAAAAAAAAAAACCTAACCGCCCGCAATAAGTGTTAAAAAAAAACCTAACCGCCCGCAATAAGTATTAAAAAAAAATAACCACCCGCAATAAGTATTAGAAAAAACACGTAACCGCCTGCAATAAGCATTAAGAAAAAAAAAACCAGCCAACTACCTAATAAAATTTTAAACCCCTAAATCCGCAAACCCCAACATCGCAAACTACCTAATACATCTATTGACCCCTAAACCTCCATTAACCCACATCGCTAACTAACCTAATAAATCTATTAACCCCTAAACAGCCATTAATCCACATCACAATTAACATAATAAATCTATTAACCCTAATCCGCCAAACCCCACAATGCAAATAACTAATCACTAAGCCCCCTAACCTAACACCCCCAAATTAACCCCATTTCATAAATTAAAATAATCGTAAAATTACAATTAAAATAAAAAACCTAATTTTACTTTAAAAATAAAGAAAACTAAATTTAAACTAATCTACAATTACAGAAAAAAAGTCTAACATTACACAAAATAATAAACCACATTATCCAAAATAAAAAAATTAAACCTAATCCCTATGAAAATAAAAAAGCCCCCCCAAAATAAAAACACCCCCTAATCTAAGAATAAACTACCAATAGCCCTTAATAGGATTTTTTGTAGGGCATTGTCCTAAAGAAATCAGCTCTTTTACATTAAAAATAAACCAAGTTACCCCTAACAGTAAAAACCTCCACAACCAAACCCCCCTAAATAAAAAAAAAACTAACACTAAAAAAACCTAAACTACCCATTGCCCCTAAAGGGGCATTTGTATGGGCGTTGCCCTTAAAAGGTCATTCAGCTCTTTTACTGCCCTTAAAAGGGCATTCAGCTCTTTTTCAATTGCCCAAATCCCTAATCTTAAAAAAAAACAAAAAAAAACAACTAAGCCCCAAATAGGTACTCACGGTTCCAGAAGTCCGTTGGAGAAGGTCTTCTTCCAGGTGGAGGTGTATAGCGATCTTCCCAGATGTAACGATCCTCGGCGGTGTGAAGTCTACTCTTCATGCGATCGTCCGCCGCACACTAAAAATTGATTTACTGGGGTATCTTGCATTCCTATTGGCTGATATTTTAAAATCAGCCAATAGGATTACAGCTAATGAAATCTTATTGGCTGATTTGAACAGCCAATAGGATTTCAGTAGCTCTCATCCTATTGGCTGATTTCAAAATTTCAACCAATAGGAAAGCAAGGTACCCCAAATTGATTGCGGTACCTTGCATTTAATCTTCAGTCTACAATGGATATCAGATGAAGTGGAGCCTCCATGCCATCGAGGAATGCCTCCGCTGATGACTGCCACCGTCAAGGACCGCCGCTGTTGAGGACCGCCGCTGAGAATCCAGGCATTGGGAACACAGCTCCACACCTCCACTCGGCGCCACCTTCACTCCGGATGAAGATAGAAGATGATGGATCCGTCTGCAAAAAGACATTCTCTGCCGGACTTCAGGAACAGTGAGTACCTATTTGGGGCTTAGGTTTAGGCTATTTTATTTAAATTTTTGGGGTGTTTTTTTCTTAGATTAGGTTCTTTTGGGCTTCAAAAAGAGATGATTGCCCTTTTAAGGGCAGTAAAAGAGTTGAGTGCCCTTTTAAGGGAAATGACCATACAAATGCCCCTTTAGGGACAATGTGTAGTTTAGTTTTTTTTTAGTGTTAGTTTTTTTATTTGGGGGGGATTTAGTATTTTTTAAAGATAAAAGAGCTTTTTAACTTAGGGCAATGCCCTACAAAAGGCGCTTTTAAGGGCTATTGGTAGTTTAGAATTAGATTAGGGGGTGTTTTTATTTTGGGTGGGATTTTTTATTTCTATAGGGGTATTAGTTTAGGTATTAGTTTAAGTTTACATTTTTTATTTTGGATACCTTTGTTTATTTTTTTTCTGTAATTTTAGTTTGTTGTTTTTTTGTAACTTTAGCTTGGGGGGGGGGGGGGGTTGTAGTTTTAAACATAGACTGCCGGACACTGCCCTCTGGTCAGGCTTATCGCCTAGTATAAAATAATAGGGAATTATTGAGACAGAAAGTTCAAATAATTTCGAGTCCACGGATTTCATCCTTACTTGTGGGATTTATCCTCCTGCTAACAGGAAGTGGCAAAGAGCAGCACAGCAGAGCTGTATATATAGCTCCTCCCTTTCCTCCACCTCCAGTTATTTGACCGAAGTTAGGAAGAGAAAGGAAAAGCCAAAGGTGTAGAGGTGACTGAAGTTTAACAAAAAAATAAAAAAATAAAAACCTGTCGTAGAAAACAGGGAGGGCCGTGGACTCGTCGTATCGTAAAAGAAATAAATTTATCAGGTAAGCATAAATTTCGTTTTCTTTTACAAAGATACGACGAGTCCACAGATTTCATCCTTACTTGTGGGATACAATACCAAAGCTATAGGACACGGATGAAAAGGGAGGGACAAGACAGGAACCTAAACGGAAGGCACCACTGCTTGAAGAACCAACAACAGCCTCAGAAGAAGCAAAAGTATCACATTTGTAAAATTTGGAAAAAGTGTGAATAGACGACCAAGTTGCAGCCTTGCAAATCTGTTCAACAGAAGCATTGTTTTTAAATGCCCATGAGGAAGCCACAGCCCTAGTAGAATGAGCCGTAATTCTTTCAGGAGGCTGCTGTCCAGCAGTCTCATACACCAAATGGATGATACTTTTCAGCCACAAAGAAAGAGAAGTTGCTGTAGCTTTCTGACCCCTACACTGTCCAGAAAAAACAATGAATAAAGAAGAAGATTGATGGAAATCTTTAGTCGCCTGTAAGTAAAACTTTAGGGCACTGACAACGTCCAAGTTATGCAACTTTGAAGAAGGGTTAGGACATAATGAAGGAACAACAATTTCCTGATTAATATTCTTATTAGAAACAAACTTAGGAAGGAAACCAGGATTGGTACGTAAAACCACCTTATCAGAATGGAAGATAAGATAAGGCGAGTCACATTGCAACGCCGAAAGCTCAGAAACTCTACGAGCAGAAGAAATAGCAACCAAAAACAAAACTTTCCAAGATAACAACTTAATATCTATGGAATGCATAGGTTCAAACGGAACCCCTTGAAGAACATTAAAAACCAAATTCAAACTCCATGGTGGAGCAATTGGTCTAAACACAGGCTTGATCCTGGTCAAAGCCTGACAAAAAGACTGAACGTCTGGAACGTCTGCCAAACGTTTGTGAAGTAAAATTGACAAAGCAGAGATCTTTCCCTTTAATGAACTTGCTGATAACCCTTTCTCCAATCCTTCTTGGAGAAAATACAGTATCCTGGGAATTCTAACTCTATTCAATTAATAGTTCTTGGATTTTCACCAATAAAGATATTTACACCATATCTTATGGTAAATCTTTCTAGTTACAGGCTTACGTGCCTGAATCAGAGTATCGATGACAGAATTAGAGAACCCCCGTTTAGATAAAATCAAGCGTTCAAGCAGTCAGCTGCAGAGAAATCAGATTTGGATGTTGGAAAGGACCTTGAATGAGAAGGTCCTGTCTCAGTGGGAGTTTCCATGGAGGCAGAGAGGACATGTCCACTAGATCTGCATACCAAGTCCTGCGTGGCCACGCAGGTGCTATTAGAATTACCAAAGCTCTCTCCTGCTTGATCCGAGCAATCACCCGGGGAAGGAGAGGAAACAGTGGAAACACATAAGCTAGGTTGAACGACCAAGGTACTGCCAAGGCATCTATAAGTTCGGCCTGGGGATCCCTCGACCTGTATCCATATCTTGGGAGCTTGGCATTCTGTCCAGACGCCATCAGATCCAATTCCAGGCTGCCCCATCAGAGAATCAGAGAGGCAAATACCTCTGGATGAAGTTCCCAATCCCCTGGATGAAAAGTCTGTCGGCTTAAAAAATCCGCTTCCCAGTTGTCCACCAAGCCACAGTCGTGATATTGTCCGACTGGAATCAGATGAATTTGGCCGAAGCCAACTGAGGCCAAGCCTGAAATGCATTGAATATTGCTCTTAATTCCAGGATATTGATTGAAAGTAGAGACTCCACCTGAGCCCTCAGGCAATTCCAGACTGCACCCCAGCCTGGTGTCCGTTGTCACTATCACCCACGAGGGTCTGCGGAAACAAGTCCCTTGGGACAGATGATCCAGCGACAACCACCAAAGAAGAGAGTCTCTGGTCTCCTGGTTCAGATTTATCTGAGAAGTTAAATCTGCATAATCCCCATTCCACTTTCCGAGCATGCACAGTTGCAGTGGTCTGAGATGAAATCGAGCAAACGGAATGATGTCCATTGCCGCCACCATCAATCCAATTACCTCCATGCACTGAGCCACTGATAGCTGAGGATTGGACTGAAGGGCTCGGCATGTATTTAGAATCTTTCGCCTAGATCACGAGTTCTGCGTTAGCCTTAAAAAGCAGGGGTCCTAATGCTGCTTTTTAACACCCGCTGGTATTACGAGTCTGGCAGGTACAGGTGTACCGCTCACTTTTCTTCCACGACTTTTGGCTACCGCAAATCGCCTTACATCAATTGCGTATTCTATCTTTTTAACCCCTTAATGACCACAATGTACCCTGTATGTCACTGGTCGTTAAGGGTTTTTTCAGGACATAATAGCACAAGTCTAGCAAGAACACGCTATTAATGCCCTCCCTCCAGCAGGCTTTGTGGAATAGAGCAGTCTCAACGCTGGTGGCAACACCACGCTATAAAACAATCGAGTCCCAAAAAAAGGCCAGCGACATACAGGGTACGTCGCTGGTCCTTAAGGGGTTAATGGGATTTGCTTAACGCCGGTATTGGAAGAAGTGAGCGGTACAGCCTCTACCTCCAAGACTCCTACCGCATAAAAAAGTCAGTAGTTAAGAGTTTTATGGGCTAACGCCGGAACATAGAGCTCTTAAATACAGTGCTACAAAGTATACTAACACCCATAAACTACCTATTAACCCCTAAACCGAGGCCCCCCCCCATCGCAAACCCTATAATAAAATTATTTAACCCCTAATCTGCCAACCGGACACCGCCGCCACCTACATTATAGCTATGAACCCCTAATCTTCTGTCTCTAACATCGCCGACACCTATATTATATTTATTAACCCCTAATCTGCTGCCCCCAACGTCGCCGCCACCTACCTACACTTATTAACCCCTAATCTGCCGACCGGACATCGTTGCCACTATAATAAATGTATTAACCCCTTAACTGCCGCAATCCCGCCTCGCAAACACTATAATACATTTTATTAACCCCTAATCTGCCCCCCCCATGTCGCCGCAACCTACCTACAATTATTAACCCCTAATCTGCCGCCCCCAACGTTGCCGCTACTATAATAAAGTTATTAACCCCTAAACCTAAGTCTAACCCTAACGCCCCCCTAAGTTAAATATCATTTAATTAAAACTAAATAAATTTACTATAATTAAATAAATTATTCCTAGTTAAAAATAAATACTTACCTATAAAATAAACCATAAGATAGCTACAATATAACTAATAGTTACATTGTAGCTATTTTAGGATATATATTTATTTTACAGGCAACTTTGTATTTATTTTAACTAGGTACAATAGCTATTAAATAGTTAATAACTATTTAATAGCTACCTAGTTAAAATAATTACAAAATTACCTGTAAAATAAATCCTAACCTAAGTTAAAAATACACCTAACACTACACTATCAATAAATTAATTTAATAAATTACCCACAATGATCTAAACTAAAATACAATTAAATAAAATAAACTATATTACAAAAAACCCCACTAAATTACAAAAAATAAAAAAATATTACAAGAATTTTAATCTAATTACACAATCTAAGCCCCCTAATAAAATAAAAAGCCACCCAAAATAATAAAATTCCCTACCCTATACTAAATTACAAAAGTAATCAGCTCTTTTACCAGCCCTTAAAAGGGCTTTTTGCGGGGCATTGCCCCAAAGTAATCAGCTCTTTTACCTGTAAAAGAAAATACAAGACCCCCCAACATTACAACCCACCACCCACACACCCCTACTCTAAAACCCACCCGATCCCCCCTTAAAAAAACCTAACACTACCCCATTGAAGATCACCCTACCTTGAGCCATGTTCACCCAGCCGGGCACCGATGGGCCAGAAGAGGACATCCGGAGCGGCAGAAGTCTTCATCCGATCGGGGCAGAAGAGGTCCTCCATCCAGCAGAAGTCTTCATCCAGGTGGCATCTTCTATCTTCATCCATCCAGCGCGAAGCGGGTCCATCTTCAAGACATCCGACGCAGAGCATCCTCTTCTTCCTGACGACTAATGATGAATGAAAGTTCCTTTAAATGACGTCATCCAAGATGGCGTCCCTAAAATTCCGATTGGCTGATAGGATTCTATCAGCCAATCGGAATTAAGGTAGGAAAAATCTGATTGGGTGATGTAATCTGCCAATGGGATTGAAGTTCAATCCGATTGGCTGATTGGATCAGCCAATAGAATGCAAGGTCAATTCTATTGGCTGATCCAATCAGCCAATTGGATTGAACTTCAATCCGATTGGCTGATTACATCAGTCAATGGGATTTTTCCTACCTTAATTCCGATTGGCTGATAGAATCCTATCAGCCAATCGGAATTCGAGGCTAAGTGTAGAAGTGGAGCTAAATTTGGCTCAACGCTCACTTTTCTGAGGCTAACGCAGCCATTCAGAAAACCCGTAATACCAGCGTTGGCTTAAGAGAGCGCTGGAAAAAAAAGGAGCGTTAGCTCCGCAAGTTTTTACCGACAAAACTCATAATCTAGGCGTTTGACTTTCTGACCTCCCTCAGAAAAATCTTCATGGATATAGAATCTATCAGAGTTCCCAAGAAGGGAACCCTCATCTGTGGAATTAGTGAACTCTTTCCTAGATTCACCTTCCATCCGTGAGTTCTCAGAAAGGACAACACAGTGTCTGTATGAGGTCTTGTTAGATGATAAGTTGACGCCTGCATCAGAATATCATCCAGATAAGGCGCCACTGCTATGCCCTGCGGCCTGAGAACCGCCAGAAGGGACCCTAGAACCTTTGTGAAGATCCTGGGTGCTGTGGCCAACCCAAAGGGAAGAGCCACGATCTGAAAATGTTTGTTCAGGAAGGCAAACTTTAGGTACTGATGATGATCCTTGTGAATAGGAATATGAAGATATGCATCCTTCAAGTCCACGGTAGTCATATATTGACCCTCCTGGATCATTGGCAAAATTGTTCGAAAAGTCTCCATCTTGAAAGATGGAACTTTGAGAAACTTGTTTAGACTTTTGAGATCTAAAATGGGTCTGAATGTTCCCTCTTTTTTCGGAACCACAAAAAGATTTGAGTAAAACCCCTGCCCCTGTTCCAGTCTTGGAATGGGACAAATTACTCCCATGGTATAGAGGTCTTTTACACAACGTAAGAATGCCTCTCTTTTTATCTGGTTTACAGACAATCATGAAAGAAGAACTCTCCCCCTTGGAAGAAAACTTTTGAATTCCAGTTAATACCCGTGGGTCAAAATTTCCAGTGCCCAGGAGTCCGGAATATCTCTTGCCCAAGCCTGAGAAAAGAGAGAAAGTCTGCCCCTACTAGATCCGGTCCTGGATTGGGGGCCGCCCCTTCATGCTGTCTTGGTAGTAGCGGCGGGTTTCTTGGGTTGTTTACCCTTGTTCCAAGCCTGATTGGGTCTCCAGACAGGCTTGGCCTGAGCAAAATTCCCTTCTGGTTTAGTGGAAGAGGAAGAAGGGACTCCCCTGAAATTCCAAAAGGAACGAAAATTACTCTGTCTCCTCTGTTTGGACATCTTATCCTGAGGGAGGAGATGACCCTTACCTCCTGTAATGTCAGAAATTATTTCTTTAAATTCCAGCCCAAATAGAGTCTTTCCTTTGAAAGGAATAGCTAAAAGTTTGGATTTAGAAGATACATCCACAGACCAGGACTTTAACCATAAGGCTCTGCATGCCACAATGGCAAAACCTGCATTCTTGGCCGCCAATTTGGCAATTTGAAAGGTGGCATCAGTAAGAAAGGCATTGGCCAGCTTAAGGGCCTTAATTCTATCCAATATCTCATCCAAAGGAGTCTCAGTCTTAAGAGACTCTTCAAGGGCATCAAACCAAAAGGCAACCGCAGTTGTGACTGGAACAATGCAGGCCGTTGGCTGAATCCAAAAAATAATAGTTGTCACTCGCTGTTTAAATCTTTGCAGCTAACGCAATTAATCTCCTCCCCAACTCGCATAAACATCAAAAGCCATAATCATACCCTGCTTGACTGGATTCTCTCCACTTCTCCCGACCGAATCCAGGTGTTCTCCCTAACAATTTCAGTGACCACTGCTTAATGTACTGTGTGCGCAAAATAAGGGCTACTAAATCCTCTCCCAAGGTTAAAATCACCAGGTCCTTCAAAAAATGTAATCTTCAATCATTTCTAAATGACATCAAGAACCTCCCCTGGCACAGATTAAACCTAATCCCAGATCTAGACTCTGCAGTTGAATTCTTTCAGTCTGAACTCCTACAAGTTTGTAATTTACATGCACCGCTGCGTAAGGTGAGAGTAAAAGAAGCACACTTGAATTGGATCACAGCTGACCTCATTCAAATGTACCAATTTCGGGATTCATTGTGGTCAAAGTTCAAGCATACTGGCTCTATGAATGATCACTGTGTATATAGACAATGGCGAAATATATTTACTAAACAAACAAAATTGGCTAAGGCACAATATTTCTGTGAAAATCTGCACAATAATATATCTAACCCTAGAAAGTTTTGGAAACTCATAAATAACTTACAAAATCCACCAATACACTCCCAACCCTCCACTGTCAATGTGGATAATCAAAACCTGCAACTCCCCTTAGAAGTAGCAAATGCCTTTAACAATTATTTTGACGGATGCTCCACCACCCTGATTGACAAACTAATAAATGGCACGCATCCTGAAGCTACAAATGTGGATCAGGCCCCACTAAAACAGCAAAGACCCAATATAGAGAAGTTCAGTTTTAGACCTGTACCCTTCAATGTCGTTAAGAAACACCTCAATAATCTAAAAATGAAAAACCAGTCAGGACCTGATCAAATCCCAACAATGCTGTTGAAGCTCAGTGCGCCGGAAATTGCTAAGCCTGTCACAACCCTAATTAACGAATCCTTGGTGTCTGGATACATACCCAAACTCTGGAAAACTGCAAGAGTAGTGCCTATTCATAAAAGTGGGGAGATAACCTTGGTTTCTAACTATCGCCCTATATCATTGCTCCCTGTATTGTCAAATTCTTAGAAAAATGCGTCCATACGCAATTATGCGAGTATTATCAACTTTCTAACTATCTGACCCCTGATCAATCAGGTTTTAGACCGAATCACTCCACTACAACTGCCCTCCTAAAAGTTTGCAACGACATCCAAACTGGCATGTAACAAGGAGACCTAACTGGAGCTATTTTCCTTGATTTTGCTAAGGCTTTTGACACAGTGGACCATGACATACTATTTCTCAAACTAAAAAACTCTGGTATTGCTGATCACCCGTTAACCTGGTTTAAATCATATGTATCGGATCGATCACAATATGTCTCTGTTTCTAACAGTGACTCCCTCCCTCTCCCAGTCACGTGTGGTGTTCCCCAAGGTTCTTTTCTCGGCCCCCTGCTATTCACATTATTTATAAATGATTTGCCTAATGTTTGCAAATCCTCAACTGTACACATGTACGCAGATGACACGGTAATCTATGCAAACAAATCTGATCTGCCGCAGCTTGAAGCAGTGCTCCAAGACCAGTTCACAGAGGTAGAAAAGTGGATCTCGAAAAACAAACTCTTCCTAAACACTGACAAAACTGTCACAATGATCTTTGTAACGGGACCTAAATTACAAAAATTACAAAATTCCCATCTTCGCATCAAAACAAAATCCAATTGCACGCTGACCACAGTCCACTCTTTAAAATACTTAGGTATGTTGTTAGACCCCAATCTATCTTTTGGACTAGAAAAACTTGCCTCTAAACTTTATCCAAAACTAGGTGCCCTGTACAGAAACAAATCTTGCCTCAGCCCTACAGTAAAGGAAAAGATTGTACAGCAAATGCTGATACCTATCTTGGATTATGGGGACATAGTATATGCACCTGCTCCGCAAACTCACCTTAATAAACTAAATACATTATATAACTCATTCTGCCGCTTTGTGCTACAATGTAACTACAGGACCCACCATTGTGACATGCTAAAAGAACTAAACTGGCTGTCGCTGGACTCCAGACGCACCCTCCATCTTTCCTGCCTTGTCTTTAAGAGCCTTTCTGGGAAGCTCCCACCCTACCTGAGAGGAATGCTCTTCACTGCTATTCCCACCTCCTATAACCTCCAATCCAATAACAGCACATTATTTAGCTTGCCTCAATACAAAAAGAAAGCAGCTCGATCCTCCTTTTCCTACAGAGCGCCACAATTATGGAATTACCTCCCTCACACTTTAAAAACTTTCCCAAGCCTAAAATCCTTTAAGAGATCCCTCTATACATATCTCAAAACAGAATGCTCCTGTCATGGTTGATTAAAAATTTCGTACCTGCTCTATGTTAAATGTTTGCATATAATGTGTATTATTATTGTTTTTGTATTTTATTGTACCCTATTGTATCAATGCAATGTTTTGTGGTCCCAGGACATACTTGAAAACGAGAGAAATCTAAATGTATCCTTCCTGGTAAAATATTTTATAAATAAATAATAGAAACCCTTGATGAACAAATAGCTTCTTCAGGAGACCCTCCAATTTCTTATCCATAGGGTCCTTGAAAGCACAACTGTCCTCAATAGGAATAGTCGTATGTTTAGCTAGAGTAGAAATAGCCCCCTCCACCTTAGGATTTGTCTGCCAAACATCCCTAACAGTGTCAGGTAAAGGATACATCTTTTTAAATATAGGGGAAGGAGAGAACGGAATACCTGGCCTTTCCCATTCTTTGTTAATAATTTCGGAAATTCTTTTAGGAATCGGAAAAACATCAGCATAAGTAGGAACTTCCAAATATCTGTCCATCTTACATAATTTCTCTGGAGGGACAACAATAGAGTCACAGTCATCCAGGGTTAACAAAACCTCTCGCAACAACAGGCGGAGGTGTTCAAGCTCAAATCTGAAAGACAGCACGTCTGAATCTGTCTTGGGTAAAGCACTACCTGAGTCAGACAGTTCTCCTTCTGATAAAACCTCCCTACTTCCTCTTTCAGAGTCCTGGGAGGGAAGATCAGATATCGCCAACAAGGCATGAGAATTTGCATGGACTACCTGGGTTTCTATTCTATTACGCTTACCCTGTAGTACAGGCAACTTAGATAACACCTCTGTAAGGGTAGAGGACATAACTGTAGCCATATCCTGTAGAGTGAATGATGCAGATACTGACGAAGAACATGGCGTTGCTTGTGTGGGCATTATGGGCCACATCCTGATTACAATCATTAGTATCATCAGATACAAAAATGTGATCCTTACACTCTAATGCCCTAGAAATAGCTCTGCTGCGGCTCCTACCTGCACCTAAGACCATGAACAGAAAACTGTCAAATACGTATCCAGAAGAGCAGGCAATAGGCATCAGACGAATAAACAATGCAGGCCGTTGCGCTATACAAACTAACTGCGCTGTGAAAACACGTGAAGACTAGCTCCGCCACTCATGAGCGTAAAATGACGTGCATCCTGAATCCGGCAACCTCCGCCATTAACAGGAGGAAAAATAACACGTATGCACTCTGGAGTAAAACAAAAAAATAAAAACTTGTCTATCCAGAACTCTAAGTATCTAACAGAGTGTCTCAAAGCGGAACCCCTTGAAACATATAGCCCCACACAAGTCCCTGACGCTTCAAAGGCAATCACGCCTGAATGTTCAGCAAGCCCATACAAAAAATTCCCCAGATTCTCCCCTAATAAACTTTATACAGAGCACTGGGTCATATAATATTTTGCATATGTATACCAGCACTTCTAGATCAAAGTTTCTAGAATGTCTGGTTCAGTCTTTACTGTATGTACATACTCATACCCCAGCAGAAGTAAAAAACAGTCCATCTGATTCTGTCTTCTTAAGAATAAAAGAATTGTCTTACCTTTATGCTGAGTCTTCACAGTGTCAAGAGGTGCTTTTTCATATCCTCCTGAGGTCCTGTGAGGTAGAAAAAAAGTCTTAGTTAAGTGTTTCTAAGACTTTGTACAGAAATGCAGCACCGTTCTGGGAGGCACAGTGGAGACAAAAATCCACCAGTTCTCACAGTCTAAAAGGCTACTTGAAGCTGCTCTGTAAGAAAATAGTACACATCGGCACCATTTAAAACAAAAAATTCTTGATTGAAGAATCTAAACTAAACACCTCACTTTACCTCTTCCTATCACTAACACAGGCAAAGAGAATGACTGGAGGTGGAGGGAAGGGAGGAGCTATATATACAGCTCTGCTGTGGTGCTCTTTGCCACTTCCTGTTAGCAGGAGGATAAATCCCACAAGTAAGGATGAAATCCGTGGACTCGTCGTATCTTTGTAAAAGAAACCTGTGTTTCACTGTCTCTTCAAGAGCTTCTTTCATGATTTTATTTTCACATACCTTTATGCATGGGTGTTCCTTTTATTTTTTCTAGGGGAGGCATATACTAAACAATACAATAATATAAAAGGAGCTAAACACATATGAATGAAGCTCTACATAGGATGAAACATAAGTAGGAGTGTTTTTGCCTCTGGAGAGTTGTGCTTGCTGGTGAGTTGGGACATTTGAGACTACATTTGAGTGATCAGCTAACGCAGATTTGGGGACACTGTCATTAGTGTGCTTAACCCCTTAATGACAGAGGACTTACCAGGTACGTCATAGAAAAACATTCCCTTAATGACAATTGAGGCATCACTGCAATCCCTTATTTTACCCACCGATGCAGAGAGGGCCACTTTGTGGCCCTCTCTGCATTGTACTATGGCGATCATACATTTGTTGGCGGGTGGGAGCATCTTGTTTGTGGAGCGGTAAGGATATGCTCCATATTAGGCTAACTCCCGATCATGAATGGCAATTTCGGCGGTTGCAGCGGGGGGGGCGGGGGGCTGGTGCGCGCACATGCGCGCGCAAAATATACCGGAACAAAATGAAAAAAAAATATATATAACCAATGCAGATGCATGGGGATCTTCTTGTTTAGTAAGTGATCTGGGAGGGGAGGGATGTAGATGTTTTAAGGGGGGCCAGCTACACTACAGAAAACAAATTTTTAATCTAAAAAAGTAAAAAAAAAAAACAATTTTTGGGGGCAAATTGGGTACTGGCAGACAGCTGCCAGTACCCAAGATGGCGGCAAATAGGTAGAGGGGGGGGGTTAGAGAGATGTATGGGGGGATCAGGGAGGTTGTGGGGTAAGGGGGGATGCAGACTGCAGACAGTATGAAGAAAAAAAAGAAAAAAAAAATAATAAATGATTTTTATTTCAGTACTGGCAGACTTTCTGCCAGTACTTAAGATGGCAGTGACAATTGTGAGTGGGGGAGGGAAGAGTGCTGTTTGAGGGAGGTCAGGGGGGATCAGGGGGTGGGATGTGTCAGGTGGGAGGCTGATCTCTACACTAAAGATAAATATTAACCCTACAAGCTACCTAATTAACCCCTTAACTGCTGGGCATATTACAAGTGTGGTGCGCAGCAGCATTTAACGGCCTTATTATTACCAAAAAGCAACTCCAAAGCCATATATGTCTGCTATTTCTGAACAAAGGGGATCCCAGAGAAGCATTTACAACCATTTATGCCATAATTGCACAAGATGTTTGTAAATAAATTCAGCGAGAATCCTAAAGTTTGTGAAAAAGTCAACAATTTTTTTTATTTGATCGCATTTGGCGGTGAAATGGTGGCATGAAATATACTAAAATGGGCCTAGATCAATACTTTGGAATGTCTTCTAAATAAAAATATATACTTGTCAAGGGATATTCAGGGATTCCTGAAATATATCAATGTTCCAATGTAACTAGCGCTAATTTTGAAAAAAAGGGGTTTGGAAATAGCAAAGTGCTACTTGTATTTTTTGCCCTATAACTTACAAAAAAAAAAAAGAACATGTAAACATTGGGTATTTCTAAACTCAGGACAAAATTTAGAAACTATTTAGAATGGGTGTTTTTTAGTGGTTGTAGATATGTAACAGATTTTGGGGGTCAAAGTTAGAAAAAGTGTGTTTTTTTCCATTTTTTCCTCATATTTTGTATTTTTTTATAGTAAATTATAAGATATGATGAAAATAATGGTATCTTTAGAAAGTCCATTTAATGGCGAGAAAAACGGTATATAATATGTGTGGGTACAGTAAATGAGTAAGAGGAAAATTACAGCTAAACACAAACACTGCAGAAATTTAAAAATAGCCATTGTCATTAAGGGTAAGAAAATTGAAAAATGGTCCGGTCATTAAGGGGTTAAAGGGACATGAACCCCAAAATTTTTCTTTAATGATTCGGATTTTAAAAAAAACTTTCCAATTTACTTCTAGAATCATATTTACTTTGTTTTCTTTGTTTCCTTTTCTGGAAAGTAGGTAGATACACTCAGGAATGTGCGTGTTTATGGAACATTATATGACAGCAGTTTTGCAAGAATACTTTTAACAGGGTTATACATGTGCAAGATCACCAGGTGGCAGCAGTGTTTCCTGATATTTAGTTTTCCAGACATGTGCATGCTACCTACCTAGGTATCTCATCAACAAAGAATACCATGAAAAAAATTGTAATAGAAGTTTATTGAAAACTTTTTTAGAAGTGTACTCTCTAAATTATGAAAGAAAAATCTTTTACTTCATGTCCCTTTAATCAAACAGTCTTTTCTATTTGGCCTCAAGTTTTTATAAAAGTGACTATTTCACCAGCCCAAGCATTAATTCCTAATACAAAGCAGTGTTGCTACATCTAATGTGACCAAGCTCATGTGGAGATGATCAAGATAGAACAGTTGTCCTTGACTTGACAGTAAGATTTCTTGTGCAGTATCTATTTAGGCTCCTGCTATGATTGTATTTTCGTTGAAACATTTTAAACTTTGTGGGGATCCTCTCCAGAAATCTCTGTTTACTATATACTTAAATGCACACTAGATTATCAGTGATTTAGTTTTTACTTTTATAATACCATACATGGTTTATTTGTCATGTATAGTTTATATTAATACATAAAGTTTTTGTTTTTTTCTTGCTTTTGTATTTATATATTCTTATTGTTTAGACATAAGTAATGCCTGTTACTTCCTGAGCAGGTGTGTCATGATGTTCCAAGTTAAACACATACAGTATGTGTATATGTATTGTGGCAAACAAGTTAGAGGCATTCACATATAATGAGTACAGGACTAATAAAACCAATATGACAAATGTGTATGCTCAACTCCCAGCAGCACTCAGGTCTGGAAATGTCCTCTATTGCCAACTAGTAAGAATGTGCCTTATAATTATGCTTTGGCTGAGGTAACATAGTATGTAACATGAGTCACATATAGGGGTTGATTTAACAAGGGCTGAACGGAAACAGCAGTTGTGAAGCAGCGGTCTAAAGACCACTACTCCACAACTTGTCCACTGCCTCTGAGGCTGCAGTCTTCAATCCGCACAATCCTATACGATCGGGCTGATTGGCACCCCCTGCTAGTGTCCGACTGGCCGCAAATCTTCAGGGGGCGGCATGGCACAAGCAGTTCTGGTGAACTGCTTGTGCAATGATAAATGCCGACAGCATATGCAGTCGGCATTCAGCGATGTCTGTCGGACATGATATTCTACAGCGTATCATGTTGGACAGACATTGGTAAATCTACCCCATAGCCTCATGGACACTAGAATGCTGCATAACATTGTTTTCATAAACACTGTTTCTTCATTTGCAGAACATTTTATTGTCTGCTCAGTATTTTAAGAAAAATGATATGTATAAATTGTAGGTGCTCCAGTGAAAATTGTTGCCACCAGGCAGGTCACAAATGCAAAGGCCATAGAGCAGGGTGTAGGAATGTATTTGTTAATGAAGAAGGCTTCGTCATTTTAAGCTCCTCAACACTATACTTTGAATCTTGTAAGTTCTGTATAGATTAGAAGTTTACAATTTGTAAAGCAAGATCTAGATTTCATGTACCTACCCAGTGCTTTTCATATAAAAATAAAATCCGTGGCCGGACTTTTGGCCGACGGACACTTGGCCGACGGACACTTGGCCAACAGACATTTGGCCGACGGACATTTGGCCGAAACACAAGTGGCTGTCAGATAACAGTCCGGCACAAGATAGATAGATTTGATAGATAGATAGATACATAGATTAGATAGATAGATCAATAGATGCAATAGATACATTTGATAGATACGATAGATAGATAGATTTGATAGATAAATAGATAGATTTGATAGATAGATAGTTTCCCAGACAGAGAATTACAAAACGTGCGGCCTAGGACCCATGGTAAGGTTCCCAGAGGCAGTTGCGGCGCCCGAGGCTGTGATTAGAACAGAGCACTCTGGTAACGCATCTGCCCTCGGCCGAAATCGGAACATTCTTTAGCTTTCTGTCTGTCAGCCAAATGTCTGTCGGCCAAATGTCCGTCTGCCAAATGTCCTTCTGCCAAAAGTCTTTCTGCATTTTGTCAGAGCACCAATAAAATCATCACTCTTCTTGACTTGCACTCACATTCATTTACAAACTACAAGACTAGACTACAAGTAGTAATATGCAGTGCTTTATATTGCACTGAGTCTCACACAAATAGTAGGGAATGATTGGTTATACAAAGATGTTAGTTAAAATTAATTTCAACCCCTATTTTTGTGCTCAGTAGCTTAGCACTAAAGTATTAACTGGCATGTATTGTTTAGTGCACATCCTCATATAATTCTGTTATATAAAGAAAAGAATGTTCCTGTATTATGCCACCATATTCACAATATAAATATCCATACAGCTTGCATTTTTGTCTCCACTTGTAATCTGACTCTAAGGGTTCTGTGTGCAAATCCTGTATCCCTCACAGCACCAATCACTATAGAACACTGTAACACAGCTTCAGTTCAGTGCTCTGGTCTGTCCCTGTTAGAGCTGTAATACAGCTTCAGTTCAGTGCTCTGGTCTGTCCCTGTTAGAGCTGTAATACAGCTTCAGTACAGTACTCTGGTCTGTCCCTGTTAGAGCTGTAATACAGCTTCAGTTCAGTGCTCTGGTCTGTCCCTGTTAGAGCTGTAATACAGCTTCAGTTCAGTGCTCTGGTCTGTCCCTGTTAGAGCTGTAATACAGCTTCAGTACAGTACTCTGGTCTGTCCCTGTTAGAGCTGTAATACAGCTTCAGTACAGTACTCTGGTCTGTCCCTGTTAGAGCTGTAATACAGCTTCAGTACAGTACTCTGGTCTGTCCCTGTTAGAGCTGTAATACAGCTTCAGTACAGTACTCTGGTCTGTCCCTGTTAGAGCTGTAATACAGCTTCAGTACGGTGCTCTGGTCTGTCCCTGTTAGAGCTGTAATTCAGCTTCAGTACGGTGCTCTGGTCTGTCCCTGTTAGAGGTGTAATACAGCTTCACTACGGTGCTCTGGTCTGTCCTGGTTAGACCTGTAAAACCGTGTCAGTGCGGTGCTCTGGTCTGTCCCTGTTAGAGCTGTAATACAGCTTCAGTAGGGTACTCTGATCTGTCCCTGTTAGAGCTGTAATACAACTTCAGTAAGGTATTCTGGTCTGTCCCTGTTAGAGCTGTAATACAGCTTCAGTACAGTACTCTGGTCTGTCCCTGTTAGAGCTGTAATACAGCTTCAGTACGGTGCTCTGGTCTGTCCCTGTTAGAGGTGTAATACAGCTTCACTACGGTGCTCTGGTCTGTCCTGGTTAGACCTGTAAAACCGTGTCAGTGCGGTGCTCTGGTCTGTCCCTGTTAGATCTGAAATACAGCTTCAGTAGGGTACTCTGATCTGTCCCTGTTAGAGCTGTAATACAACTTCAGTAAGGTATTCTGGTCTGTCCCTGTTAGAGCTGTAATACAGCTTCAGTACAGTACTCTGGTCTGTCCCTGTTAGAGCTGTAATACAGCTTCAGTACAGTGATCTGGTCTGTCCCTGTTAGAGCTGTAATACAACTTCAGTAAGGTGCTCTGGTCTGTCCCTGTTAGAGCTGTAATACAGCTTCAGTACGGTGCTCTGGTCTGTCCCTGTTAGAGCTGTAATACAGCTTCAGTACGGTGCTCTGGTCTGTCCTGGTTAGACCTGTAAAACCGTGTCAGTGCGGTGCTCTGGTCTGTCCCGGTTAGATCTGTAATACAACTTCAGTACAGTGACCTGGTCTGTCCCTGTTAGATCTGTAATACAGCTTCAGTACAGTGACCTGGTCTGTCCCTGTTAGATCTGTAATACAGCTTCAGTAGGGTGCTCTGATCTGTCCCTGTTAGAGCTGTAATACAACTTCAGTAAGGTGCTCTGGTCTGTCCCTGTTAGAGCTGTAATACAGCTTCAGTACGGTGCTCTGGTCTGTCCCTGTCAGAGCTGTAATACAACTTCAGTACAGTGACCTGGTCTGTCCCTGTTAGATCTGTAATACAGCTTCAGTAGGGTGCTCTGATCTGTCCCTGTTAGAGCTGTAATACAACTTCAGTAAGGTGCTCTGGTCTGTCCCTGTTAGAGCTGTAATACAACTTCAGTAAGGTGCTCTGGTCTGTCCCTGTTAGAGCTGTAATACAGCTTCAGTACGGTGCTCTGATCTGTCCCTGTTAGAGCTGTAATACAACTTCAGTAAGGTGCTCTGGTCTGTCCCTGTTAGAGCTGTAATACAGCTTCACTACGGTGCTCTGGTCTGTCCCTGTTAGAGCTGTAATACAGCTTCAGTACGGTGCTCTGATCTGTCCCTGTTAGAGCTGTAGTACAACTTCAGTAAGGTACTCTGGTCTGTCCCTGTTAGAGCTGTAATACAGCTTCAGTACGATACTCTGGTCTGTCCCTGTTAGAGCTGTAAAAGAAAAGCACAGGGCGTGCATGCACAACATAGCGCAGATAAGGGTTGGGGTTTCCCGAGCTGGAAATAATGCAGGGGCTGCTAGGGAGTAGGCATGCCCTGCTAAGAGGCGGACAAGGCAGGCATTGGCCAGCAGGAGGAAGAGAAGGAGAAGCTGGCAGGGGTTGTAGGGAGAGGCTCAAACAGAGGAACAGCATTGTAACATTTTCTTTTGTTTCCCACCCTCCCTCCCTAGAAGCAGTAAAGAAAACAGTCCAAAATTCGGAAAGGTCACTGGAATGGAGAGCGACAGCGCACGGATAGGGGCACTATATTGACTAAGTGGTCGAGTCGCAGTAAGGCCGCCCATGCTCCTCATTAAGTGGACGAACACAGATGCAATATGGAAGGTGGCAGGTGACTCGTGTGGTCTACGCCAACCCGAAATTAAAATATCAAGCAACTGTTAAATAACAACCTGTGGTTAAGATAATGCGGTGAAATTGGGATCCTGCATGCGGGCGGGGATGGAGGGGGTGGGCAGGGTCCCGCGGCATACACTACCCTAGAGTGGTGATCCGGTGGTCTATCTAATGGGCGTGCTATGCCGTGGGTCTCCTTCTTCCCCCCCTCTTGTCCCACCAGGCGTGTGGTGTCCCCCCCAATGCGTGGGACCCCAAGTTCTGGTGATATGCAAATGATGGTGCAATTTTGAGTTAAGTTAAAGTGCAATGGCGAATTTTGCTCTCCAGCAAAAATTCTGTAAATAAATAGTGACCTTTCCATTTTCGCCATAACTAAAGTGTCTGTGTGGTTATTTCAGGTCATAGAGTTAAGAATTGGGGATCTGTGGTGTTTGTTTTCTCTTTGTTGTGGTGTGGTTATGGTTAATGGAAAGAGAGTGGTTCCCTCCAAGCCCTTATACAACTTCAGTATGGTTCTCTGGTCTGTCCCTGTTAGATCTGTAATATAGCTTCAGTATGGTGCTCTGGTCTGTCCCTGTTAGATCTGTAATATAGCTTCAGTATGGTGCTCTGGTCTGTCCCTGTTAGATCTGTAATATAGCTTCAGTATGGTGCTCTGGTCTGTCCCTGTTAGATCTGTAATACAGCTTCAGTGCGGTGCTCTGGTCTGTCCCTGTTAGATCTGTAATACAGCTTCAGTACGGTACTCTGGTCTGTCCCTGTTAGAGCTGCAATACAACTTCAGTACAGTGCTCTGGTCTGTCCCTGTTAGATCTGTAATACAGCTTCAGTACGGTGCTCTGGTCTGTCCTTGTTAGAGCTGTAATACAACTTCAGTAAGGTGCTCTGGTCTGTCCCTGTTAGAGCTGTAACACAGATTCAATACGGTGCTCTGGTCTGTCCCTGTTAGAGCTGTAATACAGCTTCACTATGGTGCTCTGGTCTGTCCTGGTTACACCTGTAAAACCGTGTCAGTGCGGTGCTCTGGTCTGTCCCTGTTAGATCTGAAATACAGCTTCAGTACGGTGCTCTGATCTGTCCCTGTTAGAGCTGTAATACAACTTCAGTATGGTGCTCTGGTCTGTCCCTGTTAGATCTGTAATACAGCTTCAGTATGGTGCTCTGGTCTGTCCCTGTTAGATCTGTAATATAGCTTCACTACGGTGCTCTGGTCTGTCCTGGTTAGACCTGTAAAACCATGTCAGTGCGGTGCTTTTGTCTGTCCCTGTTAGATCTGTAATACAGCTTCAGTACGGTGCTCTGATCTGTCCCTGTTAGAGCTGTAATACAACTTAAGTAAGGTACTCTGGCCTGTCCCTGTTAGAGCTGTAATACAACTTCAGTATGGTGCTCTGGTCTGTCCCTGTTAGATCTGTAATACAACTTCAGTATGGTGCTCTGGTCTGTCCCTTTTAGATCTGTAATACAGCTTCAGTACGGTGCTCTGGTCTGTCCCTGTTAGAGCTGTAATACAACTTCAGTATGGTGCTCTGGTCTGTCCCTGTTAGATCTGTAATACAGCTTCAGTACGGTGCTCTGGTCTGTCCCTGTTAGATCTGTAATACAGCTTCAGTACGGTGCTCTGGTCTGTCCTGGTTAGACCTGTAAAACCATGTCAGTGCGGTGCTTTTGTCTGTCCCTGTTAGATCTGTAATACAGCTTCAGTACGGTGCTCTGGTCTGTCCCTGTTAGAGCTGTAATACAGCTTCAGTACGGTGCTCTGGTCTGTCCCTATTAGAGCTGAAATACAGCTTCAGTACGGTGCTCTGGTCTGTCCCTATTAGAGCTGTAATACAGCTTCACTACGGTGCTCTGGTCTGTCCCTGTTAGAGCTGTAATACAGCTTCAGTATGGTGCTCTGGTCTGTCCCTATTAGATCTGTAATACAGCTTCAGTATGGTGCTCTGGTCTGTCCCTGTTAGAGCTGTAACACAACTTCAGTAAGGTACTCTGGTCTGTCCCTGTTAGAGTTGTAATACAGCTTCAGTATGGTGCTCTGGTCTGTCCCTGTTAGAGCTGTAACACAGCTTCAGTACAGTACTCTGGTCTGTCCCTGTTAGAGCTGTAATACAGCTTCACTACAGTGCTCTGGTCTGTCCTGGTTAGACCTGTAAAACCATGTCAGTGCGGTGCTCTGGTCTGTCCCTGTTAGATCTGTAATAGAGCTTCAGTACGGTGCCCTGATCTGTCCCTGTTAGAGCTGTAATACAGCTTCAGTATGGTCCTCTGGTCTGTCCCTGTTAGAGCTGTAATACAGCTTCAGTACGGTGCTCTGGTCTGTCCCTATTAGAGCTGAAATACAGCTTCAGTACGGTGCTCTGGTCTGTCCCTGTTAGAGCTGTAATACAGCTTCAGTACGGTGCTCTGGTCTGTCCCTATTAGAGCTGAAATACAGCTTCACTACGGTGCTCTGGTCTGTCCCTGTTAGATCTGTAATACAGCTTCAGTAAGGTGCTCTGGTCTGTCCCTGTTAGAGCTGTAATACAGCTTCACTACGGTGCTCTGGTCTGTCCCTGTTAGATCTGTAATACAGCTTCAGTACGGTGCTCTGGTCTGTCCCTGTTAGAGCTGTAATACAGCTTCATTACGGTGCTCTGGTCTGTCCCTGTTAGAGCTGTAATACAGCTTCAGTATGGTGCTCTGGTCTGTCCCTGTTAGAGCTGTAATACAGCTTCAGTACGGTGCTCTGGTCTGTCCCTATTAGAGCTGTAATACAGCTTCAGTACGGTGCTCTGGTCTGTCCCCGTTAGAGCTGTAATACAGCTTCAGTACGGTGCTCTGGTCTTTCCCTGTTAGAGTTGTAATACAACTTTAGTACGGTGCTCTTGTCTGTCCCTGTTAGAGCTGTATCACAGCTTCAATGCGGTGCTAATACAACTTCAGTACAGTGATCTGGTCTGTCCCTGTTAGAGCTGTAATACAACTTCAGTACAGTGATCTGGTCTGTCCCTGTTAGAGCTGTAATACAACTTCAGTACAGTGATCTGGTCTGTCCCTGTTAGAGCCGTAATACAACTTCATTATGGTGCTTTGGTCTGTCCCTGTTAGAGCTGTAATACAGCTTCAATAAGGTGCTCTGGTCTGTCCCTGTTAGAGCTGTAATACAACTTCAGTACAGTGATCTGGTCTGTCCCTGTTAGAGCTGTAATACAACTTCAGTAAGGTGCTCTGGTCTGTCCCTGTTAGAGCTGTAATACAGCTTCAGTACAGTGATCTGGTCTGTCCCTGTTAGAGCTGTAATACAACCTCAGTAAGGTGCTCTGGTCTGTTCCTGTTAGAGCTGTAATACAGCTTCAGTACGGTGCTCTGGTCTGTCCCCGTTAGAGCTGTAATACAGCTTCACTACGGTGCTCTGGTCTTTCCCTGTTAGAGTTGTAATACAACTTTGATACGGTGCTCTTGTCTGTCCCTGTTAGAGCTGTATCACAGCTTCAATACGGTGCTAATACAACTTCAGTACAGTGATCTGGTCTGTCCCTGTTAGAGCTGTAATACAACTTCAGTACAGTGATCTGGTCTGTCCCTGTTAGAGCCGTAATACAGCTTCAGTATGGTGCTTTGGTCTGTCCCTGTTAGAGCTGTAATACAGCTTCAGTAAGGTGCTCTGGTCTGTCCCTGTTAGAGCTGTAATACAGCTTCAGTACGGTGCTCTGGTCTGTCCCTGTTAGAGCTGTAATACAGCTTCAGTAAGGTGCTCTGGTCTGTCCCTGTTAGATCTGTAATACAGCTTCAGTACGGTACTCTGGTCTGTCCCTGTTAGAGCTGTAATACAACTTCAGTACGGTGCTTTGGTATGTCCCTGAAAGAGCTGTAATACAGCTTCAGTACAGTGATCTGGTCTGTCCCTGTTAGAGCTGTAATACAGCTTCAGTAAGGTGCTCTGGTCTGTCCCTGTTAGAGCTGTAATACAGCTTCAGTATGGTGCTCTGGTCTGTCCCTGTTAGAGCTGTAATACAACTTCAGTAAGGTGCTCTGGTCTGTCCCTGTTAGAGCTGTAATACAGATTCAGTACAGTGATCTGGTCTGTCCCTTTTAGAGCTGTAATAGAGCTTCAGTACGGTGCTCTGGTCTGTCCCTGTTAGAGCTGTAATACAGCTTCAGTACAGTGATCTGGTCTGTCCCTGTTAGAGCTGTAATACAGCTTCAGTATGGTGCTCTGGTCTGTCCCTGTTAGATCTGTAATACAACTTCATTACAGTGCTCTGGTCTGTCCCTGTTAGAGCTGTAATACAGCTTCAGTAAGGTGCTCTGGTCTGTCCCTGTTAGATCTGTAATACAGCTTCAGTAAGGTGCTCTGGTCTGTCCCTGTTAGAGCTGTAATACAACTTCAGTACGGTGCTTTGGTATGTCCCTGAAAGAGCTGTAATACAGCTTCAGTACAGTGATCTGGTCTGTCCCTGTTAGAGCTGTAATACAGCTTCAGTATGGTGCTCTGGTCTGTCCCTGTTAGAGCTGTAATACAGCTTCAGTATGGTGCTCTGGTCTGTCCCTGTTAGAGCTGTAATACAACTTCAGTAAGGTGCTCTGGTCTGTCCCTGTTAGAGCTGTAATACAGCTTCAGTATGGTACTCTGGTCTGTCCCTGTTAGATCTGTAATACAGCTTCATTACAGTGATCTGGTCTGTCTCTGTTAGAAGTAGGAATGCAAAGCTTAGGAGCCAGCCCATTTTAGGTTCAGCACCCTGGATAGCCCATGATTATTGGTAGTTACATTTAGCCACCAATAAGCAAGCGTAACCCAAGTACTGAACCAAAAATGGGCCGGCTCCTAAACTTTATATTCCTATTTTTTAAATAAAGATATCAAGAGAACGAAGAAAAATTGATAATAGGAGTAAATTAGAAAGTTGCCTAAAAGTACATGCTCTATCTGAATCATTAAAGAAAAAAATTGGGTTTAGTGTCCCTTTAATTGCTGGAAATAAACAACTAATGCCTTACAGAGAAACTTCTGAAATGAATGTTAAAGTGCAAATATCTAAATATCTTCAGCACAGCAATAGGACTATAGATAACTCTGTTCCAGACTGGCTTAAAATAAAAGAAATTACTAAATATAACTCGTTTTCAAGTAGAAATATCCTTTTGGCCTTGCAAGTACACAGTCCTAACTAGATTCGATCAACAATACTTTATACTTAACTGAACATTACTTCTATGTATATAGTTTTCTTAAAGTACATTTTCTTGCGATATTAAAGGTTCTTTATTGGCCTCCACAACAATTTGTATCTTCATGCAAGTTAAAAGTTATTTTATTTATTTTCCCCATTAACATGCAAATTGTATTCTTAGATTTCCAATAAACTATTTTATTATTTCTTATTTGATATCTATGCTTATTTGACTCCCCTCTTTTTTTTACATATATAAATGAGTCTAAACCACAAGCCAATACAAGTGAGTACTATTTTTTAAACCTTTATTTTAGTTCTGAAAATATTTACAAAAATGATGTAAATTTACTTTAGTCAATGCTCTAAATAAATGTTTCTGTAAATATAAGTTTGTGAGAAAACTTTAAAAAACTGATTGGCTAACATGCAAGTCTGTCAAAAGAACAAAATAAGTGGGCAGTCTGCAGAGGCAAGGTAATTACAGAGGTAACAATGTATTAATATAACAGTGTTATGCAAAACTGGGGAATAGGTAATAAAAGATATTAGCAATCTTTTTAAACAAACATTTTTAAGCCTCTAAGTCCCATTTCTAAAAGTGTAACTTTTCTAAACAAGTCCTGTTACTCAATGTATCTGATAAATTCTACTTAGGGTACCTTTAACTGTATATCATGTATTAAACAATACAATGACTATTTAAATAAACTCTTATTTTGTAAATGTGTTTGTTTTAAGTGTATTTTTGTTTTCTGAAGACTCTTCTTTGTATGACTAATTTATCAAAAGATAATCCATGAAGCAAGATATATATATATATATATATATATATATATATATATATATATATATATATATATATATATATATACACACACACACTTTTTTGTTGCCCTAATATCTCATTTTTATATCACTACTTCATTATGCCATATAAGCACAAATAGTATACAAAATTTGTGTGGATTAATATCTCTATTTATAAAATATCCATAAGTAGAGCAATCTGCAAATTGTTTATAAAAAGCTATACTAGTCATAATTAATTGCATCAATAGTCAAAATGCTTTAAAATGATCCTGCTGATTTCTACAACACAAACAATGTTCACTCAAACCCTGATCCTAATAAAAAATAAAAAATCAGCATTCATTAGATGACATTGAACAAAATGGCAGCAAACTAGTTGATAAATATGCTTAGAAAAACATGAATAATGAAACATTGCACCTATCGGTAACATGGTCCTTTAATTCCCCTTTTCTTTACATTTCTAAGGCCTTTATTTGTCACCAGCGTGTATTTAGATCCTTATTGCATGCCTTGTAGGAGAACAAAACCCACTGATAAAATACTCAGTTTGTAGTAAAATCTTCCCAATGCAAAAGCAGCTAATATCAAAGAATATCTCGGTTTCCACGGAGATGGGAGAAAGCAGAAAGGCATTTTCCTTTGTAGCAACATCAGCAGCAGCAGCAGTATACCCAGTCTTCCTAGCTTACTATATATAGAACACAATTTTAAATCTACAAACAGATAATGAAGAATCTCCAGCATATGGGTAGAGGATCAAACCATGCAGTATATACACTGCTTCATATTTCTGAATATGTTGTATCCCTACCTTCACATAGGTATCATATTTTGTGAACCATTTAAGGATTTCCATGTCCATTCCCCCTTTCCTCCTCGTGTAGAAGACTGCTGTATTCTGCTTTCTCTATAGCAAACCCCCAGTTCGCTAGAAAGATGAAGGGACTCTGCGTGTTCACAGAATAATGCAGACTTCCTAAAGGATGCAGGAGGAAAGCCTTAGCATTGTGTCACACAGCACATATACACAGCTGAAGCTTGGCAACTGCAGTGTTTAATAGGTGTCATTTGCTTCTTTTTCTAAACTAAATTTATTCCTTTTTGTTTTTTATGTGCAGTTTTCCTGCAACTTTGCACACATGCAAAGCAAGTTTTTTTTCCCACTAAAACAAGCTTTTTACACTAATCATCATTAAAATAACAATACCCTTAAACAATAATGAAATAATCCTAATAAAACATTAATAATCCATGCTCTTTTTATTAATGTGTTTACAATATTATACAAGCTGTACAAGTGGTGTGCTAATGATAGCGTGGGGAGTAATAAGTAATATTGTGGCAGCAATAAATAGCACTCATATTAGAAGTTGAAAGTTATAGGCTGCGCCCGAGTGCAAGCCAAAACTGTGCTAGAATATTTAGTGCGTCTTGTGACCTTAACTAAAGTGTAAGAGGCCTATTTATCAAGCCATCAACTTACTTGCATTCAACGGCACCAATACGATCGCCTAACATCGCGGCCGTGGACCTGAATACGTTCTCCATATTTAACAAAAAAGCTGTCAAAAAGCAGCGCACCAAGTACGGGGCGATAAGCAGCGGACTGTTGTTAACTAACAGTCATCGATCTCGCTGTTATCTGGCTTTTTCCCAGCTTTATTTGTATACTGTCACTAAACACCGCCACTATACTAAACTGCTTAACCCCTATCCCGCCGCTCCCGGACCCCGCCGCAACTAAAGTTATTAACCCCTATCCCGCCACTCCCGGAGCCCACTGCAACTAAATAAAGGGATTAACCCCTATCCCGCTGCTCCCGGAGCCCACCGCAACTCTAATAAACTTATTAACCCCTATCCCGCCGCTCCCGGACCCCGCCCCCACCTACATTATGTTCTTAACCCCTAATCTGCCGTTCCTACACTGCCGCCACCTACATTATGTTATTATTAATTTCTTTGACATATTAATTGCTTGGTAGTGCGGAGACACACACACACATAACATATATATATATATATATATATATATATATATATATATATATATATAAAACCTACAGGTGTAATGACACCCTTATTTGAATGGACTGCTGTATTAAATATATTTGAAATATGGTATATATAATAAAGCTACAGGTGTATATACAATATTTTATTTAGATAATTAAGCGACAAAAGTAGCCACACCGTATTTAAAAAAAACTGTTGTTTAAATTAAGCTACAGGTATTGTAAAACCCTATTTGGATGATCTACTACCCTATATATATATATATATATAATTAATATACAGGTGTACAAACACCCTATTTGGTCACACTTCTTTAATATATATATATATATATATATATATATATATATATATATATATATATATATATATATATATATATATATATATATCATTTATATATATATATATATATATATATATATATATATATATATAATAACCTACAGGTGTAAAGACACCCTTATTTAAATGGACTACTATCCAAAATATGTTATATATAATAAAGCTACAGGTGTATAAAGAATATTTTATTTATATAATTAAGTTACAAAAGTAGCAACATTCTATTTGATAAATCTACTTTTATATATATTTCAATTAAGCTATGGGTATAGTAAAACCCTATTTGGATAATCTACTATCCTATATATATATATATAGCTTGGTGTGAAGAAATCAACTGTGGGAGCAATAATTAGAAAATGGAAGACATACAAGACCACTGATAATCTCCCTCGATCTGGGGCTCCACGCAAGATCTCACCCCGTGGGGACCTAGTGAATGACCTGCAGAGAGCTGGACCAACGTAACAGAGGCTACCATCAGTAACACACTGCGCTGCCAGGGACTCAGATCCTGCAGTGCCAGACGTGTCCCCCTGCTTAAGCCAGTACATGTCCGGGCCAGTCTGAAGTATGCTAGAGAGCATTTGGATGATCCAGAAGCGGATTGGGAGAATGTCATATTGTCAGATGAAACCAAAGTAGAACTGTTTGGTAGAAACACAACTTGTCGTGTTTGAAGGAGAGAGAACACCATACCTACTGTGAAGCATGGGGGTGGCAACATCATGCTTTGGGGCTGTTTCTCTGCAAAGGGAACAGGACGACTGATCCGTGTACATGAAAGAATGAATGGGGCCATGTATCGTGAGATGTTGAGTGCAAACCTCCTTCCATCAGCAAGGGCATTGAAGATGAAATGTGGATGGGTCTTTCAGCATGACAATGATCGCAAACACACCGCCCGGGCAACGAAGGAGTGGATTCGTAAGAAGCATTTCAAGGTCCTGGAGTGGCTTAGCCAGTCTCCAGATCTCAACCCCATAGAAAACCTTTGGAGGGAGTTGAAAGTCTGTGTTGCCCAGCGACAGCCCCAAAACATCACTGCTCTAGAGGAGATCTGCAAGCAGGAATGGGCCAACATACCAGCAACAGTGTGTGACAACCTTGTGAAGACTTACAGAAAACGTTTGACCTCTGTCATTGCCAACAAAGGATATATAACAAAGTATTGAGATGAACTTTTGATATTGACCAAATACTTATTTTCCACCATAATTTGCAAATAAATTCTTTCCAAATCAGACAATGTGATTGGATTTGTTTCCACATTTTGTCTCTCATAGTTGAGGTATACCTATGATGAAAATTACAGGCCTCTCTCATCTTCTTAAGTGGGAGAACTTGCACAATTGGTGGCTGACTAAATACTTTTTTTGGTGCTCTGACAAAATTCCGACGGACAAAATGCCGAAGCCCATTCGTCCGTCAGACATATGTCCGAGATACACTGCTTCCGACTGCACGCCGAACAGCACAATCACGTAATTGCGTAATTGTCATCAGTAAAAAAGCAGAGAATTTAAATATATATTGTGGCTACTGAGGTAAAAAAACAACACAAACACTTAAATAAATAAATTTAAAAAAACCATATCAAATAAAAAAAATGGGGTTCATAAAGACGTGTAAAGGAGGAAGAAAAATGTTATATGAAGGTTATGCATACATTGTAGACAAAAAAAAAAAGAAAATGTAACATATTGGAGATGTGAAAAAAAAGGTTTTTGTGGAGGAAGGCTAAAAACCATTAATGATATAATTGAAAAAGATGCATCAAATCATTCACATCCACCTAATGCAGCAAGAATTTTATCTATGAAAACAATTGAAAAAATAAAAGAAGTTGCTAAAAATTCAGAAGAAGTAACATCAAGCATAATACAAAATTGCATATCTAATTTCCCCCTTGAAGCAGCAGGAGCTCTACCTAAAAAAGAAACTCTTGCCAGAATGGTACGTCGACATCGAACAACACCAAATGGAAACATTTTAAATGATGATTTAAGAAAAACAACCAGAGGAGATTTCATCATGTACGAAAGTGAAAATTTAATCATTCTGTCTACTAAAAAAAATGTAGATATTCTTTCAAAAAAACAACACTGGCTCTGTGACGGAACATTTGACTCAGCTCCTTTAGGTTTTCAGTTGTATACAATACATGTTTTAATAGAAGATAACCATACCATACCATTAGTATACTGCATATCAAAAAATAAAATCAGGAAACTTATAATTTAATTTTTAGTATTATAAAAGAAAAAAATCCAGATATCAATCCTATATCAATTACTGTAGACTTTGAAAGAGCAGCAATAAATTGCATGACAATTTTTTTACAAAATACAATAATTTATGGATGCTTTTTCCATTTTTCCCAATGCTTGTGGAGAAAAATACAATCTTTGGGCTTAAAAATATGGTATAATAATGAAAAAAATGCTCTGATCATAAAATGCTTAGAAGCATTAGCATTTGTGCCAGTGGAAGATGTAGTTGAAACATTTAATGACTTTGTAAAATCAATAGAAAAACAAAACAGTAACATTTTATCTGAATTTTTAAATTATTTTGAAAAAACCTGGATTGGCGAACTACAACAAGGTACAAGAAGAAAACCTACTTTCGATATTACGATGTGGAACACTTTTGAAAGAACAAAACTAGGGTTACCTAGAACAAACAACTCTCTAGAAGGATGGCACAGAGCATTTGACCAACGAATGTCTATAACCCACCCAAGCATTTGCAGACTAGTTTCAAAAATAAGAAAGGAACAAGCAGAATGGGAGTTAACAATTGAAAAAATTTATTCTGGAGTTGAACTGAGAAAACCAAAAAAAAAATGAAATCATAAACAACAGGATAATGAAAAGTTTAGAAAAATACAGTGAATACTCAAGATTAGACTTTTTAAAGTCAATAGCACATAATATATAAGATTTACTTAAATAAATCAAGATACATTTGGCCTAGGGCAGATACGATCCAAAATTTTCTGTTACAATCAGTGACTCGGGCGCCGCAACTGCCTCTGGGAACCTATCCATGGGTCCCTACCCTCACGATGTACTTTTAACACATAATATAATTATAAGTTAATATATAGTATATATGTATGTATGTATATATATATATATATATATATATATATATATATATATATATATATATATGTATATGTATATATATATATGTATATATATATATATATGTATATATATATATATATATATATATATATATATATATGTATATATATATATATATGTATATATATATATATATATATATATATATATATATATATATATATATATATATATATATAGCAAAGAAGATTATATATGTTTATGTTATATATAAGTTGATTTAATTGTCTTTTGTCAGTCCACTATTAAAAATGTTTTAGCTAAAACCGTGATTTTTAAGCTTCATTCCCACCCAGCAGCCGGATAAATGTCTTTCGGAATATTATCCGTCGGACAAATGTCCGTCTGACAAGCGTCCGTCGGATAACAGTCCGGCCACGCTTTTTTTCCCCACTGTATATATATATCCTACAGCTGTAAAGACACCCATATTAAAATGTATAATCAATATTTTATTTATATAATAATTAAGCTACAAAAGTATCACTGTATTTTAAAAAAGTGTTTTTATATATATGTAAATTAAGCTACAGGTATCGTAAAACCCTATTTGGATGATCTACTATCCTATGTATATAATTAATATACAGGTGTACAAACAGCCTATTTGGTCAGACGTATTTAATATATATATATATATATATATATATATATATATATATATATATATATATATATATATATATATATATATATATATATATAAAACCTAAAGGTGTAATGACACCCTTATTTGAATAATGGACTGCTGTGCTAAATATATTGAAAATATGTTATTTCTAATAAAACTACAGGATATATAATAAAACTACCAAAGTAGCAAAAATGGATTTTGAAAACTGCTTTTATCTATATATAAATAATTCTACAGGTGTTGTGACAGCCTATTTTTATGTTCTACTGTCCTATATATATATATATATATATATATATATATATATATATATATATATATATATATATATATATATATATATATATATAATAAATATACCGGTGTAGCAACACCCTATTTGCCAAACTTATTTAAAATATATATAAATTTAACCGACAGGTATCTGGATGGACTGTTGTCATAAATATATCCAAAATATATTATATATAATAAGGCTACAGGTGTAGCAACAATATTTATTTATGTATTTATGTAATAAAGGTACAGATGTAGCAACACTGTATTTAGCAACACTGCTTTTATTTATATATATATATATATATACACATTAAGCTACAGGTGTAGAAACACCTTATTTTGATGAACTGATTTCCTAAATATATTTATTAAATATATATGTAAGAGAACCTATTTGGACAGACTACTGTCCTTAATGTATTATATTTTTTAAAATAATTATATAAATCTCTATATAATATAAATAAGCTACAGATGTAGTAACACCTATTTGCTATGTCTTTCTTATATTTACAGATGAAATATCAACCAATTTGAGAAAACTACTTTTCTAAATATATTCCTTTTTTTTTTAAATAGTATACCTTATAAATAAAGAGTATACTTTATATATATAAATTATTATAATATCTTTTATTTAACTGAGCTACTTATGTAGCAACAGACTATTTTGTAATTTTTTTTAAGTACTACAGCTTAAAAAAAAAACTTTTTAAAATGAATAAGCTTCCTTTGTTTTAGCTTTCAAAAAAGCTTTTGAGGTGAAATGACCAATAATTTTTTTTTTTTTTATCACAACTAAAGCTTTGAAAAAAGCTGTTAAAAATAAAAAACAACAGGCTTTTTATATAGCTTTTATAAAAGCTTTTAGGATGGAATAGCTAATAAAGCTGAAAAATTAAACAAAAGACGATGTTCTGCAAACAATGTGATCTCTCTCTACAGCAACTCTCCTCACAGACTGCTTTTTCCTAACTGCGTCAGATAATCTAAAAACTTTATATTTAAACTGACTAAACGGCGCTAATAAGGGGGTGGTTAGTCGCGAGCAACACACGCGATTTGCCGCAAGCGAGAGGCGTGGCTTTCCACAAACGTGCAGTGTTTGACACTGACGTATATGTAAATTCCTATGCCCGTAAAAAACAACAGGCTTTTTATATAGCTTTTATAAAAGCTTTTAGGATGGAATAGCTAATAAAGCTGAAAAATTAAACAAAAGACGATGTTCTGCAAACAATGTGATCTCTCTCTACAGCAACTCTCCTCACAGACTGCTTTTTCCTAACTGCGTCAGATAATCTAAAAACTTTATATTTAAACTGACTAAACGGCGCTAATAAGGGGCGTGGTTAGTCGCGAGCAACACACGCGATTTGCCGCAAGCGAGAGGCGTGGCTTTCCACAAACGTGCAGTGTTTGACACTGACGTATATGTAAATTCCTATGCCCGTAAAATATTTTCGGAAGTTGCGATTGGCAATTTCCGTAACTCAGCCCACACATTGTTTATACTGTAACAATGCATAGTTACTGTATAAATAATGTACACACTGACACTGAAATAATAAGCAGTTATATAAATCATGTACAAACTGACACGTAAACATTCACTTCCTTTCGATACATACGGCTAAATGCTAAATTATTTAAAGTGTCAGTATGTACGTTTTATATATATATATACTGTATATATATATATATATGTATATATATATATATATTACAACTGCTTATTATTGTAGTGTCAGTGTCTATGCATTGTGACTGTATAAATAATGTGTAGACTGAGCCGCCTCCCTTTAATAAACCTGACACTTATTTACCAATATTTCCGCCATCCCCAAAAAATCGCAAGTAGAAATAAAATTAATAACCATTAAATCGAGAACCCCCCACATCGCATTCAACACCAAAATATGTATTAAGCACTAAACCACAAAGGCACCCATACTACCACCATACCCCCAAAACCGCAAATCTGACAACCACCCACATCGCAATTTATCTAATACACTTATTAACCACTAAATCGCCAAACACAAAGATCGTAATGTAATTTATAAATTAACTCCTAATCTGCCATTTAAATAAAACGCAAATAAATTAACATATTAAATATTAAATCACAAAAAACCCAGAACGCAAAATTCTAATTTAAACAATTAACCTCTAAGCCGCCAACCCACACCCAGAACGCAAAATATTTTTTCTAACAGCTATCCCCCCTTACCTAACACCCCCCCAAAAAAATTTTTTAGCTCTCATCCTATTGGCTGATTGGAACAGCCAATAGAATGAGAGCTGCTCAAATCCTATTGGCTGATTGGAACAGCCAATAGGATTTTAGCAGCTCTAATCCTATTGGTTGATTGAAATCTTTCAGCCAATAGGAATGCAAGGGACGCCATCTTGGATAACGTCACTTGCATTGAAGTTCCAGTTTACGGCGGTGACCGTATGAAGAGGATGCTCCGCACCGCATGTCTCCAGGATGTACCCGCTCCGCGCCAGATGGATGAAGATAGAAGATGCCAGATGGATGAAGACTTCTTGCGCCTGGATGAGGACTTCGCCGGCTGGATGAAGATCGAAGAGGCCGCCTGGATGAAGACTTCTTGCCGGATGGATGGATCCGTCAATAACTGTAAGTGGATCATCGGGGGTTAATGTCAGGTTTATTTAAGGGTTTTTTGGGTGGGTTTTATTTTTAGATTAGGGTCTGGGCATGTAAAAGAGCTAAATGCCCTTTTAAGGGCAATGCCCATACAAATGCCCTTTTCAGGGCAATGGGGAGCTTAGGTTTTTTTAGATAGTTATTTTATTTGGGGGTGTTGGTTGTGGGCGTGGTGGGTTTTACTGTTGGGGGGGTGTTTGTATTTTTTTTTTTTACAGGTAAAAGAGCTGATTTCTTTAGGGCAATGCCCCACAAAAGGCAATTTTAAGGGCCATTGGTAGTTTATTGTAGGCTAGGGTTATTTTATTTTGGGGGGGTTTATTTTGATATTAGAGGGGCTATTAGATTATGTATAATTCTTTTTTATTTTTGATAATTTGTTTCTTATTTTTTGTAATTTAGTGTTTGTTTTTTTTGTAATTAAATTATTTTATTTTTTGTAATTAGATACTTTTCGTAATTTTTAGAGTAGTGTTAGGATTTTTTTAATGTGTAGTTTAGTTTAGTTGTGAAAAAAGAAAAAACATAGGCGCCGACATGGCCTAGTAATGCAAAGATAAGTGGCTCCAATAAACACAAATCCAGATGTATACTCACAAGATCAGCGCACCCTGTGGCGCTATTGATGCAGGCCGGAGCCTCGCAGTGGTCCAGCTCACTGTTGGATTGAAGTGGATACCCAGAAGATGTCCCTGAGGAGATTGATAGTAGATATCCTATGTGGACACAAAGTATATGCACATAGCCCAGTATTGTTAAGACAGAGAGACAAGTAAGTAAAGAATAAACTTACAAGATCCAATGCACCTCCAGGTGCATTAACAGCAGGCTGGGACCTAACAGTCGCCCAGCAGACTGGAAAACTTCCAGCAGGTCCTGGTCTTCCTCAAGTGGCTAATAGCAGCACAGCCCAATTATGTACTCACAAAAAATACACCAAAGGGCAAGCAAGTGTATTAAAATGTATAAAACTTTAATAAAAAGCGACGCATTTCTCAGCTGACTAAGAGCTGTTTCCTCAGGCTAATATATATATATATATATATATATATATATAGTTTAGTTTAGTTAGTTTAATTGTAGTTTACTAATTATCTTAGTTTAATTGTTAGTTTAAAATTAATTTATTTAATTTGACAATTAAGTTTTAATCTAATTAAAATAGGGAAATTGTAATTTTAATATAAAGTTAGGGGGACGTTAGGTTTAGGGGTTAATAGTTTATTTTAGTATATTTTGTTGTGGGGGGCTTTCGGTTTAGGGGTTAATAGTTTATTTAAGTATATTTTGTTGTCGGGGGGCTTGCAGTTTAGGGGTTAATAGTTTATTTAAGTATATTTTGTTGTGCAGGGGCTTGCAGTTTAGGGGTTAATAGGTTTATTATTGGGGCGGTCTGGGCGGACGGCAGATTAGGGGTTAATAATATTCAAATAGTGTTGGCGAAGCGGGAGGGTGGTGGTTTAGGGGTTAATAGGTTAATTATAGTGGCGACGATGTCAGGGAGCGGCGGAATAGGGGTTAATACATTTTAATAGTGGCGGCGATGTCTGGAGCGGCAGATTAGGGGTTAATAAATTTATTATAGTGTTTGCGATGTGGGAGGGCCTCGGTTTAGGGGTTAATAGGTAGTTTATGGGTGTTAGTATACTTTTTAACACTTTAGTTATGAGTTTTATGCTACAGCTTCGTAACGTAAAACTCATAACTACTGACTTTAGATGGCGATACAGATCTTGTCAGTATAGGGTGTACCGCTCACTTTTTGGCCTCCCAGGCAAATTCATAATACCGGTGCTATGAGAGTCCCATTATACCGACAAGACTCGTAATAGCAGCGTTAGGGAAAAAGCAGCGTTATGGGCCATAACGCTGCTTTTTCACTCATAACGCCAAACTCAGAATCTAGCTGTTTATTTTTTATTTTAATTGTAATGTATTTTTGTTTATTGTAATTAATGGGTTAATTTAGGGAGTGCTAGGTTAGGTGGCTTAGTCATTAAATGATTTTTTTGCGTTGTGGGTGTTGGCAGTTTAGGAGTTAATAGGTAAATTTGGTTTAATGCGTTGGGGGGGTTTACGTATTAGGGGGCCCGTGTTTCTGGCGAGCCTTCAGACTTGCCAGAAACACAAGTTATGGAGCAGCGGTCTAAAGACCGCTGCTCCATAACCTGTCCGCCTGCTCTGAGGAGGCGGACAGACATTGCCGAAATTCAACCCAATCTAATATGATCCGGGTTGATTGACACCCCCCTGCTAGCGGCCGATTGGCTGCAAATCTGCAGGGGGTGGCATTGCACCAGCAGTTCACAAGAGCTGCTGGTGCAATGCTGAATGCGGAGAGCGTATTGCTCTCCGCATTTAGCGAGGTCTGTCAAACATGATCCGCAATGTCGTATAAATAGGCCCCTTAGGGTTAATAGAAGTATTTGGTAGTTTGTGATGTTGGGTTTTGCATATTTAGGGGTTAATTATTTTATTATTTTTTTTTTTTTCCTTAAAACTTTGTGCGGGAGGTTAGTTTTTATTTTAATACTTATTGCGGGCGGTTAGTTATTTTTTTTAATACTTAAGGCTGTGACACACTGCAAGCGATACGGTGCAAGGCGAAGCAGCTGCTTCGCACTGTGTCGCATCGCTTCTGAAGTTCAAATATTTAATCTCTGAGCTCTCAGCTACACGACCTGATGCAGCAGAGTGCTCCGAGATGAAAAGGCAGGACACACTGAGCGCGCACAGCCGCATGTACACCCTGCCCGCCGCTCCGCTTACAGTGTGTACATGCCTTTATTGTGGGCAGGTTATTTTTTTTTTTTTTTAATGCTCCGTTTGCCTTTGCTGCATCCCGGTGGATTCCGAAAATGGCAGGGTGGTGAAAGAATCCACCGCACTTCGCTGCAACCAGGTGAATTCTTTTGGCTGTGCGCACAGCCAACATTCTGTTGGATGCCTCGCACTGCCAACATTCCTTTGAGGATGCGTGCACAACTGCCGATGGCGATGGACGCGTCAGTATAGATGTAAACAGGCACTTAATAAAGCAGTTTGGCAAACATAAATATCTGCTTTATTCTGGATTTGTTTTACCTTCAGGCATTTCCAGCTGCCTGTCTCTCACCTCCAGAGGAACGGACATGCTGTCTTCCTGCCTTTCCCAACCCCCTTTTACCCTTGCTGTGTATTTCAATCCTGGGAGCCAGCTCTTAGCTGGTATTAATGAGGGGCACACATAGCACATAGAGCAGCAGCTGATCACTCTCTAAGAGCTGCTCTCCTTCTCCAAGGCTGCTTGCCTGCTCGTTCCAGCATGAGGGAGTAGGCGCTCTCAGTCAAACGCAATAAATTAGCAGCAAGTATCGCTCTGCAAAACTTCTGCTGTCGGGAGTCCCAGGAGATCAAGCACAAAAAAAAAAGATATTGCTCTGTATAATGAGCACAGATGTGATTAGTGATCTCAAAAAGTGCCACTCCATAAGTCTGCCACCCTAGGTACTGGCCTTGTTGGCCTATGCCATAATACGCCCCTGGGGTAAAGTCAGAAATCCTAGCATTACCTGGGTAAACCTGACATTACCCAAGCCTCTGTGGGTAAAGCTTGATGCAATGTAATTTCCCCATCTACACTATTTTTTTCTGCCTCTGCCTGGGAGGTTCAAGGAAGGTGCCCCGTCGATCTTTACAGCATTTCCCCATTATTTTTGCCTAGTTCGTAAGAGGAGCAAAGAGGAGGACCTACACAAACAGGTCCATTGGCAGCTTGTTTGCTACCCGCCTTGAATACAACACATCCGTTAAATGAAGCATGGTGTACATACAGGTCAGAGCATACTGGAAGCACTCCAGCTTCTCTGCTGCTAGGACTGGCAGTTCATCCCGCTATACAGACAGCATTTTGAGAAGAGCGAACCCTGTATAGTACAGTCCGGAGCTAGCAGTTGGTGAGGTATGTTTATAGCCTACAAGGGTCACGTTTATTCACCCTCATGCATGCTGTGTTCATTGTGTACAGTGTTTCCACGTAAATTTAAAGGAGATACAGCAGAACTGCTATTAGCCCATAACAGTTCACGCAGAGAAATACAAGTTTTACACGCACTACTGAGTGCAACTTATTACTGGAGCATCGTTCATCTGAAGAAAGATATTTGTTTAAACATCTTTTGGACTTTTTCCAGTGATAACTATCATTATCCTTCTAGATACTTGGGGAATTTTGCTTGTATGATTATGTTGTATACTTTGTAAATATATATATCTGTATAAACTCCATATATAATTTGTTGAGTCATTATCAGTATAGGTGGCTATATTTATTTATAGCCATCATAATTGATTATATAGATTTGAGGCACGAGTGCTATTTAGAAGTACTTTTTCTTTCCTTTTTTCTTTTTCTTTGACTATCCTTATAAATCAGTAGACGTACGTTTCGGACAAATTCGGAATTCTGACAAATTTTGGCCGAATCGGCACATCCCAAAAAATTCCGAAAAACTCTGAAATTGAATAAATATGTTTCCGAATTTTCGGATCCATTATTCATATTCAGAATTTTTCATTGTTCCTTTCTAAACCGCAGTTCCCCGTCACTAAGTCTAAGGTATAACCCCTAAACCACCGTTTCCCAACATCGCTGAAACTAACTAAACCTATTTACCTCTAAACCGCCGCCCCGAAACATTGCAGACACAAACTAAACCTATTAACCCCTAAACCGCACCGCCCTCACATCACCGACACAAACTAAACCTATTAACCCCTAAACCGCCATTCCAAAACATCACCAACACAAACTAAACCTTTTAAGCCCTAAACCGCACCCCCCACATCGCAGACACAAACTAAACCTATAAATCCCTAAACCACACCCCCCACATCGCCGACACAAACTAAACCTATTAACCCTAAACTGCACCGCTCCCCACATCACCGACACAAACTAAACCTATTAACCCCTAAACCACCATTCCAAAACATCGCAGACACAAACTAAACCTATTAAACCCTAAACCGCCGTTCACAAACATCACCAATACTAACTAAACCTATTAACCCCTAAACCGCCAGACCCCAGATCGCAACAACCTAAATAAAACTATATTAACCCCTAAACCTAAGGGGTTTATTTTTATTTCACAGTTAAGTTTGTATTTATTTTAACTAGGTAAACTACCCACATCGCAGACACAAACTAAATCTATTAACCCCTAAACCGCACCCCCCCACATCTCCGACACAAACTAAACCTATTAACCCCTAAACTGCACCCCCCCACAAACTAAACCTATTAACCCCTAAACCGCACCCCCCACAAACTAAACCTATTAACCCCTAAGCCACACACCCCCACATCGCCAACACTAACTAAACCTATTAACCCTTAAACCGCCATTCCAAAACATCGCCGACACAAACTAAACCTATTAAACCCTAAACCGCCATTCACAAACATCGCCAATACTAACTAAACCTATTAACCCCTAAACCGCCAGCCCCCAGATCGCAACAACCTAAATTAAACTATATATACCCCTAAACCTAAGGGGTTTATTTTTATTTCACAGTTAAGTTTGTATTTATTTTAACTAGGTAAACTAGTTAAAATAAATACAAACTTACCTGTGAAATAAAAATAAAACCTAAGCTAGCTACAATATAACTAACAGTTATATTGTAGCTAGCTTATGTTTTATTTTTATTTCACAGGTAAGTTTGTATTTATTTTAACTAGGTAGATACTACCTTACACTAAAACCTAAAATTACAAAAAATAAAAAAACCTACCATTACAAAAAAAACAACGAAATTATCCAAAAAAATAAGTTATTCCTATTCTAATACCCTTTAAAAGAAAAAACTTCCCCAAAATAAAAATACATTAGATTTGAACAGCCAATAGGATTTTAGCAGCTCTAATTCCTATTGGCTGATAGTGATGTCGCGAACAGTTCGCCGGAGAACAGTTCCTGGCGAACATAGCTTGTTCGAGTTCGCCTCTGCGGGCGAACATATGCGATGTTCGATCCGCCCCCTATTCGTCATCATTGAGGAAACTTTGACCCTGTATCTCACAGCCTTCAGACACATTTGAGCCAATCAGCAGCAGACACTCCCTCACAGACCCTCCCAGCTCCTGGGCAGCAGCCATTTTAGATTCATTACGATCCTGCTTTCTTAGTGAGAGGAGGTTTAGTGTTGCTGCTGCTGACATTATAGGGAAATAGATAGCTAGGCTAGTGTATGTAGTGTCCACTACAGTCCTGAAGGACTCATCTCATCTCTGCTGCAAGGACAGCACCCCAAAAAGCCCTTTTTAGGGCTAGAACTTCAGTTTTTTTTTTTTTTTATTTTTTTTATGTGTAATTTTATTTGCATTTGCCTGGCTTTCAGCCTGTGTGTGAGGCTCACAGCATATACTGTGATTAGTGCCACCACTGATATCTGCTTAACATTAGTGTAAATTTAAAAAAAAAAAAAAACTTTTAAATCATTTTGCTAGTGTAATCTAATTTCATTTTCTATCAGACCTGTGTCTCAGGCTCACACAGCATATACTGTGGTTAATTGCTCTGTGCCAGCCACCACTCATATGTGTGTCAGGTCCACATCATATAGTGTGATTAATAGCTCTTTTTTCCACCACTTATATCTGGAGTAACATTAGTGTAAACATTTTTTAATTTTTTTTTTTACATCAGTCCTCTTCTAGTGTTATTTAATTTTAGTTGCCAGGCCAGCCTGGCTGCCATTAGTGCCAGCCTGTGTGTCAGGCTGCCAGCACATACTGTGCCTACTTCTATCCTGAGTGCCATCACTCCTATCTGTTGTAACATTAGTGTAACTTTTTAAAAAAAAACTTTTACATCAGTCTGCTATTGTTATTTAATTGCAGTTGCCTGTCTGCCAGCGTGTGTGCCAGGCCCACTTTCCAACTAGTGCCACGAATCATATTTGTTATAACAGTAGTGTAAATATTTTAAATAAAAACTTTTTTTGACTGTGAATCATCAGTCTGCTAGTGCAATTGAATTGCAGTTGCCTGCCTGCCTGCCAGCGTGTGTGCCAGGCCCACTTGCCAACTAGTGCCACCAATCATATTTGTTATAACAGTATTGTAAATATTTAAAATAAAAACTTTTTTGACTGAGAAACATCAGTCATCTAGTGTAATCTAATTGCAGTTGCCTGCCTGCCAGCGTGTGTGCCAGGCTCACTTGCCAACTAGTGCCACCAATAATATTTGTTATAACAGTAGTGTAAATATTTTTAAAAAAATATTTTTTGACTGTGAAACATCAGTCTGCTAGTGTAATCTAATTGAAGTTGCCTTCAATGTATCTATCTATCAAATCTATCTATCTCGTGGTTGTGCAAATGGACTGTTTGCGGTTGTTTGCGGTGCGTTATACGGGGAGTTTGGTCTGTCACTGTGAAGCGGGCGTAACCCTTACACTACCTGATCGATACAACCTCATACCTGATGTTTTAAAGCACGTTATTCCAAACAATTTAGGAATGTTAGGTGATTTAGGCCCTTTATGGGTTAAAACCAGACTCTGCATCAACTATGTAATTTTCCGTGGGAGTTTTGCCATGGATCCCCCTCCGGCATGCCACAGTCCAGGTGTTAGTCCCCTTGAAACAACTTTTCCATCACTATTATGGCCAGAAAGAGTCCTTGTGGGTTTTAAAGTTCACCTGCCTATTGAAGTCAATGGCGGTTCGCCGGTTCGCGAACATTTGCGGAAGTTCGAGTCCATCACTATTGGCTGATTCAAATTTTTCAGCCAATAGGAATGAAAGGGACACCATCTTGTTTCGTGTACCTTGCATTGAAGATTCAGTGTACGGTGGCGACCGTATGAAGAGGATGCTCCATGCTAGATGTCTTCAGGATGGACCCACTCCGCCACACCGGGATGAAGATAGAAGATGCCGCCTGGATGAAGATTGAAGAGGCTGCCTGGATGAAGACTTCGCCGCCGGGATGAAGATTGAAGAGGCCGCCTGGATGAAGACTTCTCACCGCCTGGATGAGGACTTCTCTGCCGGGAGGAAGATCGTTCAAGCGGGACTTCAAAAACTGCAAGTGGATCATCTTGGGGTTAGTGTTAGGTTTTGTAAGGGTTTTTTGGGTGGGTTTTAATTTTTAAATTAGAGTTTGGGCAGTAAAAGAGCTAAATGCCCTTTTAAGGGCAATGCCCATACAAATGCCCTTTTCAGGGCAAGGAGTTGCTTAGGTTTTTTAGATCTTTTTATTTTGTGGGTTTGGGGGGGTGGGGGTTTGTAATGTTAGTGGGTATTTGTATTTTTATTTCATAAACAGAGCTGATTTCTTTAGGACAATGCCCTACAAAAGGCCCTTTTAAGGGCCATTGGTAGTTTATTCTAGATTAGCTTTTTTATTTTGAGGTGTTTTTTTTTTTTTAAATGGGTATTAGAATAGGAATAATTTTTATTATTTTTGATAATTTGTTTGTTATTTTGTGTAATGTATTTTTTTAGAGGGTGTTTGCTTTTTTGTAGCAAAAGAGCTGTTTAACTTAGGGCAATGCCCTAAAAAAGGCCCTTTTAAGGGCCTCCCCAAAAGTCCCTTTTAAGGCCCCCCCAAAGGTCCTTTTAAGGGCCCTTGGTAGTTTGGGGGGTGGGGGTTTGTATACTGTTAGGAGATGTTTGTTTGTTTGTTTTTTGTAGTAAAAGAGCTGTTTAACTTTGGGCAATGCCCTACAAAAGGCCCTTTTGGTAGTTTCATTTTAGATTAGGCTTTTTTATTTTGGGGTGTTTTTTTTATTAAAGGGTATTAGAATAGGAATAATTTTTATTTTTTTGGATAATTTCGTTTTTGTTTTTTGTAATGGTTGTTTTTTTATTTTTTTGTAATTTTAGGTTTTAGTGTAAGGTAGCTTAGGTTTTATTTCACAGGTGAGTTTGTATTTCTTTTAACTAGGTAGTTAGTAAATAGTGCAGCTGCACCTGAAGACACCTTTGTGATGATTTTAATAAAGGCTTATTTTAACTGCAATCTCATGAGTATAATTACTTTGTGCGACTGCCACATTGTCTGAAATCTGCTACACTATTGTGAGCTCTTTTATTTTGGAGGTGAAAGCAACAAGGTTGACTCAGAGGACGTGGGCAGCTTGGTTCCCTAGAGTGACACAGCGCCGCCACTTTCAACACTTTCTGCTTCTATACACAGTTTGGGAGAACCAGGGCTGGCAGCGAGCACCTGATGGGAAGTGCTAACATTGCTTCATACTTTATCCTTTCTAATATTTAACACCTTCTGTAATTTGTTACTCTTCCAACCCATATGCTTTAAAAAGATTTAGAAAATGTAACCTTGGAGTCTGATTTTGGTCCTGCAAGAAAGGGTGGATGACAGGGCAGGTTTCTATGTTATGTTTCTGTGATAATTTTTAAAAACTATTGCAAGAAAAAATATTTTCTTTGAAAATCTGCCTCCTTCTTGATAATGAACCAAGTCCTCCTCCAATAATTTCTGAGCTTTTACCACAGTTCATTTTTTTACCTCCAAATACAATGTCTCTTCTCAAGCCCCTTGACCAAAGTATGATTGTAGCCTTTAAAACACATTATTTAAGGCAAACATCTAAAATTCTGATTGTAGCTACTGATGGTGAAAATGCACAAACAGTTGTTGATTTCTGGAAGCAATTTACCATCAAACTTGCAATTGTTTAATTAAAGTGGATGTCTAGGGCTCACTTTTCACGACTACGTTTTATGAACTCAAATCAACCTTATCATATTTTAATTTTGTATTTAAAGCTTACAATTATGTTTTTGGAAAAAAAAATCCTGTAAAAGGCATGATATAAAACATATAAACCCATTTCCCTTTTACTTATATGCCTGTTTGCTATTGTTTGCCATATATTTTTGAGGACACAACATTAACCTTTTCTCTGCCAGTCCCAGCAAAAGTTGCATTCCTAGGCAACTAGCAGGTTTATTTTAAATGATGTAAAGTGCAATACACACTTTTAATCATCCAATGGCTACATCTTATGGCAGACATGTGTTAGCCTGTTTTCCATTTCATCAGCTTAGTCATGACTGATAATAAGATACATGTTTGGAACCAAAATGCATGAAGGGTTTCTATCTTAAGATACACTTAACTGGCTAATATACATAGTAGTGCACTTCAGTCCTTTGTGGTAATCTTTTTTTCTTAAGAGAACATATTATATGAAGAAAAAGGACCCTTCAATTCAATGTCTCCAAGGTAGTGACTAATCAGATTCAGACATATTCCTCATACAAGCCTACTTAAGACAGCAGCAAAAAGTAGGTAGTAAGCTTAGCTGCAACTTAAGCCAAAGCCCTTATAGGGGAATAAACGGAAAAAAAATATTTAATGATTCAGAATGAACATACAATTTTAAACAACTTTCTAATTTGCTTCATTCTCTTTGTAGCTGAAGAAACAGAAATGCACATGGGTGAGCCAATAGCATGAGGAATATATGTGCAACCACCAATCAGAAACCCCTGAGCCTACCTAGGTATTCATTTCAACAAAGGATACTAAGAGAACCAAACAATTAGATACTAGAAATACATTGGAAAGTTGTTTAAAATGATATGTTTGATCTGAATCTGAATTTAAAATGAAATGAGTTATTTTTTGTTTTCATTCTTTTAAAAATATATTAACTATGAAGCTCGTTAAGAAATGTATTTCTTAAGGCAGACTTAAAGTAGTATCCAACCAACATACTGTTTGATTACAATTAAAAGCCCTTAATATACTAAGAAAAAGCATTGCTTGTTAAATGTATCCTCAAGCTATAGGTAACAATGAATACTTTACACGTAGCATACACAGTAATTGTACACGAAAAGACATAGAAGCTCTATTTAGCTACATTGCTCTGTATCATAACTGACATATAGGGGCCGATTTATTAAGCTGTCCGTGTCTAAGGAGCAGCTGTCCGTGCGAGCCTTCAGACCGCTGCTCCTTAACTCGTCCGCCACCTCTGAGGCGGCGGACAGTAATCAGCCCGATCGGATATGATCGGGTTGATTGAAACCCCCTGCTAGCAGCCGATTGGATACACTATAATTGTTATCATTCTACATACTATAAAATCAGGCTCCAGTTACCATTATTAACCATTTCAGTGCTGAGCCATATTTAGCTGTTTGGATTTACACATAAATTTCAACTTTTTTTAATGTGAGGTAAACAACATAAATTATACCTTCTTTTTTTTTCAGACAAAGCATTTTTGAAAATAACTTCAGTTTGCATTAATACCAAATATGAGAAAACACCACCATATGAAATGCAAATAAAATTTCACTTTGTGTGTCATTTTTTATGACCTACATGGTACCTAGCAGCCGGGTGTCTTTATTTTAAACTCATATTTAGCAGTCGCTCACTACCAAAACATAAATACTAAGGAGTTAATCTATATTGTTCAATAACAATTGATAACTGAAACTCAGAAGATAAAATGTAATATTTTGTAACTTTGTATATTCCTGCAATTTATGTAGAAAATGAGTAAGTCTAAAATAAATAACAATGGGCAACATTACGAAATGGCGCGCTAACGGCTAAGCGCAAGAAAAAAGGGGTTTATCATAGCTGTTTGCGCACGTCAGAAGTAGCGCACATATTACAAGTTTAAAGTTAACACACCTTGGGTTATCGCAACTTCAGAGCTCTGGCTAACTGTAACACTCAAATAAAAAGTGTCACAAAAAAACATCAAAAATACATTTAAACGTACAGTCACACTCATATTAACACTGTCTGATAAAAATGATTTAAAAAACAAATTACAAGCAAAAGGTATAAGGGCTCAAATATATGACATCTGGGTGTTAGGAAAAAAAAAGGAGGGCAAAGGGCTTTAATATAGAGATATATTATTATTATACTTTATTTATAAAGCACCAACATATAACGCAGCGCTGTCCATGGGTACAATTCATTTAAATAAAACAATTATATAACACTTGTAAGAGACAAGACAAAATTTTACAAACACATACAGGAGAAATTAAGGGCCCTATTCCTGTGGGAACTTACAATCTTAAGATGTATATGTCTGTTTGTATATATATGTATAATTGTGTGCTAGTTTTTTCATGGGACTTCCATAGCGCAGCCATTACGAGTTTTGCGGTGAGGCTTAAAAGCTTGCGTTACAGCCTATACCGACAAGATCTGTACCGCCATTTGAGAGCAGTAGTTATGAGTTTTATGCAACAAAACTGTTACATAAAACTCATAACTAAACTGTTACAAAGTACACTAACACCCATAAACTACCTATTAACCCCTAAACCGAGGCCCTCCCACATCACAAATACTATATTAAAGTTATTAACCCCTAATCTACCGCTCCCGACATCGCCGCCACTAATAAAATGTATTAACCCCTATTCTGCTGCCCGACATTGTCACCACTATAATAAAGTTATTAATCCCATAAACCACCACCCTCCCACATCGCAAACACTATTTAAATATTATTAACCCCTAATCTGCTGTCCGCCACCGCCGCCACTATAATAAACCTTTTAACCCCTGAAGCGCAAGCCCCCCACAATGAAATATACTAAATTAAAATATTAAAGGGACAGTCTATTATTAATTAAACTTTCATTATTCAGGTAGGACTTTTAATTTTAATCGACTTTCCAATTTACTTTTATAATCAAATTTGCTTTTTTCTCTTGGCATTCTTAGTTTAAACTAAACATAGGTAGGCTCATATGCAAATTTCTAAGCCTTTGAGGGCTGCCTCTTATCACTAGCTTTTTAAATCTCTTTTCAACACAAAGAGACAGAAAGTACACGTGGGCCATATAGATAACACTTTGTTCAGGCACAGGAGGTTATTTAAGATCTAGCACAACACAATGCTAAATTTAAGACAATAGATAATAAACAGTCACAGTCATGTGATCAGGGGGCTGGAAGAAGGTTCCTAGATACAAGGTAATCACAGAGGTAAAAAGTTTATTAATATAACTGTGTTTGTGCAAAACTGGGGAATGGGTAATAAAGGGATTATCTATCTTTTAAAACAATAACAATTCTATGGTAGACTGTCCCTTTAACCCCTAAACCGAAAGCACCCCACATTGCAATAAACTAATTTAAACTAGTAAACACTAAACCTAACACCCCCCAAACTTTATATTAAAATAACAATTTCGCTATCTTAAATTAAATCTTACCTGTTAAATTAAAAAAGAAACTAAGTTTAAACCAACAATTAAACTAATATAACTATTAAACTAAAATTAAACTAACTACCAATTAAAGAAAACTAAAATACACATTAAAAAAATCCTAACACTACTACAGTGTATAAAAATATCAAACTATCTAATTACAAAATATAAAAAATACTAAATTACAAAAAACACTAAATTACAAAAAATAACAAACAAAATTATCAATAATAAAAAATAATTACACCTAATCTAATAGCCCTATAAAAAATAAAAAAGCCCACCCAAAATAAAAAATAAACCTAGCCTACAATAAACTACCAATAGACCTTAAAAGGGCCTTTTGTAAGGCATTGCCCTAAGTTAAACAGCTCTATTACCTGTAAAAAAAAATACAAACCCCCCCCCAATAGTAAAACCAACCACCCAACCAACCCTCAAAATAAAAAAAAAACTAACTCTAACAAAAACCTAAGATACCCATTACCCTGAAAAAGGCATTTGTATGGGCATTGCCCTTAAAAGGGCATTTAGCTCTTTTGCATTGCCCTGAAAAGCCTAAAACCCTAAACTAAAAAAACCAAAACACCCCAAAAAGTTTTAAAAATCCTAACACTAACCCCCAAAGATCCACTTACAGTTTCTGAAGTCCGGACATCCAGGCAGTGAGAAGTCTTCATCCAGGCAGCGAGGTCTTCATCCATCTAGGCGGCATCTTTTATCTTCATCTAGGCAGCATCTTTTATTTTCTTCCTGGCGGCGTCTTCTATCTTCATTCCAGCGGCACGGAGCGGGTCCATCCTGAAGATATCCTGCACGGAGCATCCTCTTCATACGGTCGCCGCTGTACACTGAATCTTCAATGCAAGGGAGCCTTTTCAAAATGGCATCCCTTGCATTCCTATTGGCTGATTTAATTTTAGAAATTCAAATCAGCCAATAGGATGAGAGCTAATGAAATTCTATTGTCTTCAGGATGGACCCGCTCTGCGCTGCCAGGATGAAGATAGAAGACGCCGCCAGGAAAAAAATAGAAGATGCCGCCTTCTATTTTGGGTGTTTTTTTTTTAGATTAGGGGTTGGGCATTTCTTAAAAGAGCTAAATGCCCTTTTAAAGGGCAAGAAAAAGAACTAAATGCCCCTTTAAGGGCAATGCCCATACAAATGCCCTTTTCAGGACAATTGGTAGATTAGGTTTTACTTTATTTTTATTTTGTGGGTTTGGGGGTGGGGGTTTGTATACTGTTAGGGGGCGTTTGTTTTTCTTTTGTAGGAAAAGAGCCGTTATCTTTAGGGCAATGCCCTACAAAAAGCCATTTAAGGGCCCACAAAAGGCCCCTTGGTAGTTTATTATAGATTAGGGTTTTTCTTTTTTTTTTCTTTTTAAAGGGTATTAGAATAGGAATAGGAATCATTTTTATTGTTTTAGATAATTTAGTTTGTTATTTTTTGTAATGGTAGGTTTTTTTATTTTTTGTAATTTTATGGGTTTTTTTTTATTTTGTAATGTTAGGTTTTAGTGTAAGTCAGCTTAGGTTTTATTTCACAGGTAAGTTTGTATTTATTTTAACTAGGTAGTTAGTAAATAGTTAATAACTATTTACTAACTAGTCTACCTAGTTAAAATAAAAAACATAATTTATGCTTACCTGATAAATTTATTTCTCTTGTGATGTATCGAGTCCACGGATTCATCCTTACTTGTGGGATATTCTCCTCCCCTACAGGAAGTGGCAGAGAGAGCACCCACAGCAGAGCTGCCTATATAGCTCCCCTCTTAGCTCCACCCCCCAGTCATTCGACCGAAGGCTAGGAAGAAAAAAGGAGAAACTATAAGGTGCAGTGGTGACTGAAAGTTTAAAAATAAAAATATATATATATGCCTGTCTTAATAAACAGGGCGGGCCGTGGACTCAATACATCACAAGAGAAATAAATTTATCAGGTAAGCATAAATTATGTTTTCTCTTGTAAGATGTATCGAGTCCACGGATTCATCCTTACTTGTGGGATACCAATACCAAATCTTTAGGACACGGATGAAGGGAGGGACAAGACAGGGACCTTAAATGAAAGGCACCACTGCTTATAGAACCTTTCTCCCAAAAATAGCCTCCGAAGAAGCAAAAGTATCAAATTTGGAAAATTTCGAAAAAGTATGAAACGTAGACCAAGTCGCCGCATTACAAATATGTTTAGCAGAAGCCTCATTTTTAAAAGTCATGTGGAAGCCACAGCTCTAGTAGAATGAGCAGTAATTCTTTCAGGAGACTGTTTGCCAGCAGTCTCATAAGCCAAACGGATGATGCTTTTCAGCCAAAAGGAAAGAGAGGTAGCCGTAGCCTTCTGACCTCTCTGCTTACCAGAATAAACAACAAACAATGAAGATGTTTGACGGAAATCTTTAGTTGCTTGTAAGTAGAACTTTAAAGCACGAACCACATCAAGATTGTGCAACAGACGTTCCTTCTTTGAAGAAGGATTAGGACACAGTGAAGGAACAACAATCTCTTGATTGATATTCTTATAAGAAACAACCTTAGGAAGAAACCCAGGTTTGGTATGCAAAACCACCTTATCTGCATGGAAAATAAGATAAGGGGAATCACACTGTAAAGCATATAGCTCAGAAACTCTTCGAGCCGAAGAGATAGCTACTAAAAACAAAACTTTCCAAGATAGAAGCTTAATATCCATGGAATGCATAGGTTCAAACACAACCCCTTGAAGAACTTTAAGAACTAAATTTAGGCTCCATGGCGGAGCAACAGGTTTAAAAACAGGCTTGATTCTGACCAAAGCCTGACTAAATGCTCGAACGTCTGGGACATCTGCCAGATGTTTGTGTAGAAGAATAGACAAAGCAGATATTTGTCCTTATAAGGAACTAGCTGATAATCCCTTCTCCAAACCTTCTGGGAGAAAAGACAATATTCTAGGAATCCTAATTTTACTCCACGAGTAACCTTTGGATTCACACCAATAAAGATATTTGCGCCAAATCTTATGATAGATCTTCCTGGTGACAGGCTTTCTAGCCTGAATCAGGGTATCAATGACCGACTAAGAGAAACTACGCTTTGATAGAATCAGGCGTTCAATCTCCAAGCAGTCAGACGCAGAGAAATTAGATTTGGATGACCTTGGATTAGAAGGTCCTGCCTCATTGGCAGAGTCCATGGTAGATCCGAGGACATGTCCACTAGGTCTGCATACCAAGTCCTGCATGGCCACGCAGGTGCTATCAGAATCACAGAAGCTCTCTCCTGCTTTATTCTGGCAACCAGACATAGAAGGAGAGGAAATACATAGGCCAGATTGAAGGACCAAGGCACTGCTAGAGCATCTATCAGTACCGCCTTGGGATCCCGGGACCTGGACCCGTAACGAGAAAGTTTGGCATTCTGACGGGACGCCATCAGATCCAATTCTGGTGCGCCCCATAGCTGAATCAGCTGGGCAAATACCTCCGGATGGAGTTCCCACTCCCCCCGATGAAAAGTCTAATGACTTAGGAAATCCGCCTCCCAGTTCTCTTCTCCTGGGATGTGGATTGCTGAGAGATGGCAAGAGTGATCCTCTGCCCATCGGATTATTTTGGTTACCTCCATCATTGCTAGAGAACTCCTTGTTCCTCCTTGATGATTGATATAAGCTACAGTCGTGATGTTGCCCGACTGAAACCTGATGAATTTGGCCGCAGCAAGCTGAGGCCACGCCTGAAGCGCATTGAATATCGCTCTCAGTTCTAGAATATTTATAGGGAGAAGAGATACCTCCCGAGACCATAAGCCCTGTGCTTTCAGGAAGTTCCAGACTGCATCCAAGCCTAGCAGGCTGGTATCTGTCGTTACAATGAGCCACTCAGGCCTGCGGAAACACATTCCCTGAGACAGGTGGTCCTGAGACAACCACCAGAGAAGAGAATCTCTGGTCTCCTGGTCCAGATGCAGTTGAGGAGACAATTCTGCATAATCCCCATTCCACTGTTTGAGCATGCATAGATGTAGTGGTCTGAGGTATAGGCGGGCAAAAGGAACTATGTCCATTGCTGCTACCATGAGTCCGATTACCTCCATATACTGAGCCACTGATGGCCGAGGAATGGAATGAATAGCTTGGCAAGTGGTTAAGAGCTTTGATTTTCTGACCGCCATCAGAAATATTTTCATTTCTACCAAGTCTATCAGAGTCCCTAGGAAGGAAACTCTTATAAGACGGAAGAGAGAACTCTTTTTTTATGTTCACCGTCCACCCGTGAGATCTCAGAAAAGCCAACACAATGTCCGTGTGAGACTTGGATAGCTGGAAAGTTGACGCCTGAAATAAGATGTCATCAAGATAAGGCGCCACTGCTATTCCCCGTCGTTGTAGAACCACCAGAAGGGACCCTAGCACCCTTGTGAAAATTCTGTGAATAGGGATAGATACGCATCCTTTAAGTCCACGGTGGTCATATATTGACCCTCCTGGATCAGAGGTAGAATAGACCGAATAGTCTCCATTTTGAACGATGGAAATTTGAGGAACTTGTTTAGAATGTTGAGATCCAAGATTGATCTGAAAGTTCCCTCTTTTTTGGAAACCACAAACAGGTTTGAGTAAAAACCTAGTCCCTGTTCCTCTTTTGGGACTGGGCGGATCACCCCCATGGTATGTAGGTCTTCTACACAGCGTAAGAACGCCTCTCTCTTTGTCTGTTTACAGAAAATCGAGAAATGTGAAAAGTCCCTCTTGGAAGAGAGCCTTTGAATTCCAGAAAATATCCCTGGGACACAATTTCTAAAACCCAGGGATCGTGAACATCTCTTGCCCAAGCCTAAGCGAAGAGAGAGAGTCTGCCCCCTACTAGATCCAGTCCTGGATCGGGGGCTACCCCTTCATGCTGTCTTAGAGGCAGCTGCAGGCTTCTTGGCCTGTTTACCCTTGTTCCAAGCCTGGTTAGGTCTCCAGACTGACTTGGATTGGGCAAAATTCCCCTCTTGCTTTGCAGCAGAGGAAGCTGAAGCGGGAATAGGGATGTGTAGATACGCATCCTTTAAGTCCACGGTGGTCATATATTGACCCTCCTGGATCAGAGGTAGAATAGACCGAATAGTCTCCATCTTGAATGATGGAACTTTGAGGAACTTGTTTAGAATGTTGAGATCCAAGATTGATCTGAATGTTCCCTCTTTTTTGGAAACCACAAACAGGTTTGAGTAAAAACCTAGCCCCTGTTCCTCTTTTGGGACTGGGCAGATCACCTCCATGGTATGTAGGTCTTCTACACAGCGTAAGAATGCCTCTCTCTTTGTCTGTTTACAGACAATCGAGAAATGTGAAAAGTCCCCCTTGGAAGAGAGCCTTTGAATTCCAGAAAATATCCCTGGGACACAATTTCTAAAACCCAGGGATCGTGAACATCTCTTGCCCAAGCCTGAGCGAAGAGAGAGAGTCTGCCCCCTACTAGATCCGGTCCTGGATCGGGGGCTACCCCTTCATGCTGTCTTAGAGGCAGCTGCAGGCTTCTTGGCCTGTTTACCCTTGTTCCAAGCCTGGTTAGGTCTCCAGACTGACTTGGATTGGGCGAAATTCCTCTTTTGCTTTGCAGCAGAGGAAGCTGAAGCGGGACCACTTTTGAAATTCCAAAAGGAACGAAAATTATTTTGTTTGGTCCTCATCTTATTTGATCTATCCTGAGGGAGGGCATGACCTTTCCCTCCAGTGATGTCTGAAATAATCTCTTTCAGTTCAGGCCCGAATAGGGTCTTTCCTTTGAAAGGGATGTTCAAAAGTTTAGTTTTAGATGACACATCAGCAGACCAGGATTTAAGCCATAACGCCCTGTGTGCTAAAATGGCAAAACCTGAATTCTTTGCCGCTAATTTAGCCAGTTGAAAAGCGGCATCTGTAATAAAAGAATTAGCCAATTTAAGAGCCTTAATTCTGTCCAAAATTTCTTCTAATGGAGTCTCCATCTGAAGATCCTCTTCTAGAGCCTCAAACCAGAAAGCAGCTGCAGTAGTTGCAGGAACAATGCACGCAATAGATTGAAGAAGAAAACCTTGATGAACAAAACATTTCTTCAGGAGACCCTCTAATTTTTTATCCACAGTATCTTTGAAAGCACAACTGACTTGAATAGGTATAGTTGTACGCTTAGACAGAGTAGAAATAGCTCCCTCCACCTTAGGAACTGTCTGCCACGAGTCCCGCACGGTATCAGATATGGGAAACATTTTCTTAAAAACAGGAGGGGGAATGAACGGAATACCTGGTCTATCCCACTCCTTAGCAATAATATTCACAATCCTCTTAGGGACTGGAAAAAAACATCAGTGTAAACAGGAACCTCTAAGTATTTATCCATCTTACACAATTTCTCTGGGACCACCATAGGGTCACAATCATCTAGAGCCGCTAATACCTCCGTGAGCAATAAGCGGAGGTGTTCAAGCTTAAATTTAAAGGCCGTCATATCAGAATCTGTCTGAGGAAGCTTCTTTCCTGAATCAGAAATTTCTCCCTCAGATAACAAATCCCTCACCCCTACCTCAGAGCATTGTGAGGGCATATCAGATACGGCTACTAAAGCGTCAGACTGCTCAGCATTTTTCCTTAACCCAGAGCTGTCCCGCTTTATTTGAAAACCAGGCAGTCAGGATAAAACCTCTGTGAGGGTTGTATTCATAACTGTGGCCATGTCTTGTAAAATAAATGAATTTGACGCACTAGAGGTACTTGGCGTCACTTGTGCGGGCATTACTGGTTGTGACACTTGGGGAGAGCTAGATGCTAAACCCTCATTTACTTCTGACTGAGAATCATCTATTGCTCTATTTTTAAGTGCTAATATGTGTTCTTTATAGTTTATGGACATATCAGTACAATTGGGACACATTCTAAGAGGGGGTACCACAATGGTTTCCAAACATATTGAACAAGGATTTTCCTTGGTGTCAGACATGTTAAACAGGCTAGTAATGTAACAAGCAAGCTTGGAAAACACTGTAATCAAAGTAAATAACACTTAGAAATAAAACGGTACTGTGTCTTTAAGAGAAAAAAAGCTGCACAAATTCTGCAAAACAGTGTAAAAAAGCAGTAAACATAACAAGATTTTTACAGTAGTATCATATAGCCTTAGTAACTTTGCACAGCTATGCAAATAAACAATTAACCCCTTAATGGCAAAACCGGATTGAAAAAAACATCAAAACCAGTAAAAAAGACTTTCAGCACTTTGCTACAGTTCTGCTGTGGCTCCTACCTGCCCTTCAGAACAATTTGTGGGGGAAAAAAACTTCTTTTACAGCCCTCAAACAAGGCAGGAAACTCTGGAGAAACAGTTAGAAGTCTCAGAGGAAAAGAAACTGCACAACTGAGGCACGAAAATATGCCCCTCCCACCTCACTCAATGTTTTGAGGCCTAACAGACAAACACTAGGGTGTCTCTAAATTAACCATGTGGGTTAGAAAACTCAAAAACAAGCCACAATGACCCCTTTAGTCCCTTCAAAAAAAACATTATAATTGCATCATTCACTGAATAAACAAAAACGTTTTTACCAAACAGTGTCACCAGTAACTAATGAGCCCTTCATGCAAGCTGAAATTCCTATCCAAGTGTCTGAATACAGCTTACTATTCCCTCATGGGGATATTGCCAGCCTTTTCTAGAAATAACATAGTCTGTCTAGAAAAAAAATAGACTGAACATACCTTAATGCAGTTTAGCCTGCAAACTGTTCCCCCAACTGAAGTTTTCCTGTACTCTTCAGCCTTTGTAAGAACAGCAGTGGATCTTAGTTACAAAATGCTAAGATCATCATCCTCCTTGCAGAAATCTTCATCCCTTTTCTGCCAGAGAGTAAATAGTACACACCGGTACCATTTAAAATAACAAACTTTTGCTTGAGAAAATAAAAACCTAACATTTTTGTCACCACACTCCTCTTTGCTCTTCCTAGCAGTTAAGCAGGCAGAGAGAATGACTGGGGGGGTGGAGCTAAGGGGGGAGCTATATAGGCAGCTCTGCTGTGGGTGCTCTCTCTGCTACTTCCTGTAGGGGAGGAGAATATCCCACAAGTAAGGATGAATCCGTGGACTCGATACATCTTACAAGAGAAAGAAACTTACTTGTGAAATAAAACTAAAACCTAAGCTAGCTACAAAGTAACTATTAGTTATATTGTTTCTAGCTTAGGCTTTATTTCACAGGTAAGTTTGTATTTAGTTTTAAATAGGTATTATTTAGTTAATATTTGTAACTTTAATTTAGCTCTATTTTAATTATGTTAAAGTTAGGGGTTGTTAGTTTTAGGGTTACGGTTAGGTTTAGGGGTTAATATAGTTTAATTTAAGTTGTTGCAATGTGGGAGGCTAGAGGTCTAGGGGTAAATAACTTTATTTAGTGGCGGCGATGTCGTGGAGCAGTGGAATAGATGGTTAATAGATTTATTATAGTGTGGGTGATGTTGGGGTGCAGGGGAATAGGGGTTAATAACTTTAGTATAGAGGCGTCAATATCAGGAGTGACAGATTAGGGGTTAATAAGTTTATGTAGGCGTTGGCGATGTCAGGGCAGCAGATTAGGGGTGTTTAGACGTGGGGTTTATGTTAGGGGTTTAAACATAACTTTTTTTTCCCCATAGACATCAATGGGGCTGCGTTACGGAGCTTTTCATTCCACGATTGCAGGTGTTCTATGATGTCTATGGGGAAAGCGTGCACGAGCACTTTAAAACAGTGCTTGTATTTTGTGCTGTATGGAGCTCAACGCAACCATATCGCACGCACAAGGCAGCTGTTTGAAAACTTGTAATGGTAGCGCAATGGAGTGTGAAATAACGCAACTTTTGTTGCGTTAGTTTCGCAACCCCGTTGCGCCCATAACTTGTAATCTACCTGTATGTGAAGAACATAGGAATGTAAAATATGCATTTTGCGTATTGTGTTTCTCAATGTAGATCTTAATGCAGTATGGTTAGCCCCTTATTTGAATAGTGGGACAACTCTCTTTCAGATGAGGGGTCTTATGATATATTTCTATGGCGAGGAGGTAACAAAGGCCTCTTAGAACCACTAGAACACCCAAAATACAATAAATGTTGTGTGATATTTGCCATTACACTAATTTGAAAGATGAGGGTACCAAGAAAAACTACAACAAAACTAAAAATGACCTAGGAAAGATTGGAAAGTAAAACCAAGCAACAGATTTATGGTTTTGGATAGAGTAGAAACAAATCATGAGGAGAACAAAAGGACTTTTCCTTACAAGAGAGCACATTGTGTGAGTTTCAGGAGGGAAAAAAGGTTAGCTTCAGTGTTAGGGGAGGACTGAACATAAATAACCACAGGATTTTACATTTATTATTAAGTGTAAGGAATTAATATGCAAATTGACACTTAAATAATAATTTTAAAGAAGCATGAAAATCAAAATTAAACTTTCATAGTTCAGATGGAACATTTGAAGAGACCTTTTAATTTGCTTCTATTATCAAATTGGCTTTGTTTTCTTTGGATCTTTTGATGAAAAGTATACCTAGGTAGACTCAGGAGCAGCAGTGCATTACTGGGACCTAGCTGGTGATCGGTAGCTACACTTATGTCAATGGCTCCCTAAATGCAGTCAGCTAAGTCCCAGTTGTGCATTGTTGTAGATTTTAACTATACATTTGACCCTTTTGCAAGGTTTAAACACATAGGGCTAGATTACTAATATTAGTGAGGGACCCGATAAACAATATCATGACAACGCTAACTAATGTGCATGTTACAAGTTGAATGCAAATGGCTGCACTCGAGCACAAATTATATATATATATATATATATAGTGATGTCGCGAACCTAAAATTTTCGGTTCGCGAACGGCGGACTAGAACTTCCGGTATTGTACGCGAACCCGCGAACCGCGTGAACCGCCATTGAATTCAATACACAGGCGAACTTTAAAACCTACAAGGACTCTTTCTGGCCACAATAGTGATGGAAAAGTTGTTTCAAGGGTACTAACACCTGGACTATCGCATGCTGGAGGGGGATCCCTGGCAAAACTCCCATGGAAAATTACATAGTTTATGCAGAGTCTGCTTTTAACCCATAATGGGCCTAAATCAACTAACATTCCCAAATTGTTTGCAATAACGTGCTTTAAAACATCAGTTATGATGTCGTATCTATCAGGTAGTGTAAGGGTTACGGCCGCATCACAGTGACAGAGCAAACTCCAAGTGTTACGCACCGCAATCAACCGCAAACAGTCCACTTGCACAACCACGAGATAGATAGATTTGATAGATAGATAGATAGATAGATACATAGATAACATAGCTCAATCGATGCAATATACATATGATCGATACACTGTACATAGCTCAATAGATGCAATATACATTTCGATCGATACGAATTACATCGATCAATAGATGCAATATACATTTGATAGATAAGAATGTTATCGAATCAAAGATGCAATATACATTTTATAGATACGAATGACATCAACCAAAATATGTAATATACATTTTATAGATACGAATTACATCGATCAATAGATGCAATCTACATTTGATCGATACGTTTGATAGTTCGATCGATTTGATATATAAATAAATGGATTTGAAATATATATAATTTCCCTGACAGAGTATAACAATAAGACATGTGGTCTGTGACCCGTGGTGTGTTAAGTGATACTATTCTTAACATTTTACTACAACCTGTTACTCCCCCTATCAGATGAGGTCTATATGGCCTTCATTTGTGGAACCGGGAGATGGAAGAAGATGATTGTTCTGTCCTCCTACTTCAAATTTGTCAGAAACACAAGTGGCTGTCTCAAAACATCCCGGACAGAAGATAGATTGATAGATAGGATAGATAGATATACATAGATTGATAGTTAGATAGAATCGATAGAAGAGAAATAGATAGATTTGTTAGATATATAATTACCCTGATAAAGTCTAATAATTAAACATGCGTTCTTGGACCCAACTAGGTTGTGTTAAGTAGTACTATTCTTCGCACTTTCAGCCCTGTAACTCCCCCTATTAGTGGAGGTCTATATGGCGGTTATGATTACCCTGACAAAGTATAACAACAAGACACGCGGTGGTAATTTTGTTGTGTTAAGTAAAACTTTTATCACTTGAATCCCTCTTACCCCCCCCTTTTGTTGGAGTTCTATATGGCCTGCATGATTAGCCTGACAAAGTATAATAAGAAAACATCTGGTCTTAGACCCATGGTAATTAGGTTGTGTTTAAGTAGTACTATTCTTATAACTGTAATCCCTGTTACTCCCCCTATCAAGGGACGTCTATATGGCCTGCATGATTACCCTGACAAAGTATAACATCAAGACACACGGTGTTGGACCCATGATAACTAGCTTGTGTTAATTAGTACTTTTCTTAACACTTTAATGCCTGTTCCCCCCCCCCTATCGGGGGTGGTCTATATGGCCTGCCTGATTACCCTGAAAAAATATAATAATAAGACATGCGGTCTGGTACCCATTTTAACTAGGTTGTGTTTTAAGTACTACCATTCTTAGCACTTTAATCTCTGAAACTCCCCCTATTTGGTGAGGTCTATACGGCCTGGATGATTACCCATACAAAATATAATAATAAGACATCTGCTCTTGGTCTGCGACCCATGGTAACTATGTTGTGTTAATTAGTAATGTCCTTAGCATTTTAATAGCTGTTACTCATACTCACCCTATCGGTGGAGGTCTATATGGCCTGCATGATTACCCTTACAAAATATAATAACCAAACATATGCTCTGGGACCCATGGTAAGTAGGTTGTGTTAAGTAGTACTGTTCTTTGCAGTTTAATACCTGTTACAACACAAATGGTGGCAGGTCTATCTGGCCTTCATGATTAGCTGCACCCAAACCCCAAAAAAAGCCGAGTGGTCTTAGACTAACACCCATGGCTAACTTGGTTGTTTCAATTAGTACTATTATTAGCACTTTCATCCCTGTTACGGGTGGTCTACATGGCCATCATGATTAGCCGAACAAAATACTACAATCCAACCTTTGCTCAGTCTTCATAGGCCCTTCATTGGCTGTATTTTGATAGTACAGTTCTTATTATTTTTATAGCTAATACAACACCGAATGGTGGCAGCTCTATATGGCCTGCATGATTAGCCGCACCCAAAACAAAAATAAATCCAAGCGGTCTTGGATTAACACCCATGGCTAACTCTGTTGTTTCAAGTAGTACTATTCTTAACACTTTCATCTCATCATCCCTGTTACTTCCAGGACTCTCGGTGGTGGTCTGCATGGCCATCATGATTAGCCTAACCAAATACTACAATCCAACCTTGGCTCAGTCTTCATAAGGCCCTTCATTGGCTGTATTTTGGTAGTACGGTTCTTATTAGTTTAATACCTGATACAACACCGAATGGTGGCAGCTCTATATGGCCTGCATGATTAGCCGCACCCAAAGCCAAAAAAAAGCCAAGCGGTCTTGCACTAACACCCATGGCTAACTCTGTTGTTTCAAGTTCTACTATTCTTAGCTCTTTCATCTCATTCCTGTTACTTCCAGGACTTTCGGTGGTGGTCTACATGGCCATCATGATTACCCTCACCAAAATATAACAACAATACGTGCGTGCAGGGAACCATGGTAAGGTTACTTCCTTTCGCAAAATCGAGTATAACAGTTGCAGGCAGAGGTTCTGACCCTGCATTATGGCTGCACCTCTCCCTAAAAGAGGCATGCGTTACAGAGTCTGTGGGCATGTATGCAAAGAGCTGGCCTGTCTAAAAAGAGGAGCAAGGCTGTACAGGTTGTTCTCCTTCAGCTGTTTTATACGCTGTCCCACGGCCACGACCCTCAACAACCACAACAGAATGAAACACCACATATGCCATCCTTTTGAACAACAGAGTACAAGTATGGCATTGATTTTAGTTACATGGCGATATTTATTATGAACCGTGAAATTGAAAACAAAAACATGATTGGACACCCAGTACAGTACAGGTCGTTCTCCTTCGGCATTTTTAGAATAGTGTTCCGGACCCCCAACAAAAAAAAAAGCAGGAAAGAGGACATATGGCATCCTTTTGAACAATAGATGACAGGTAAGGCATAGATTTTAGAAAGCCATAGATAATTTTTTTGCAACTGTGAAATAAAAAAAAACATTGATTGGACACCCAGCACACTTCTTTATCCTTAGGCCTTTTTATAAGAGGCTCCCGGAGCCTCAACAGAAACAACAGCATGAAAGAGGACATATGGCATCCTTGTGAACAATTGATTACAGTTAAGGCATTGATTTTAGAATCCCAGAGATTATTTATATGACCCGGGAAATAGAAAAAAAAATTGATTGGACACCCAGTACACTTCTTTATCCTTAGGCCTTTTTATAAGAGAATTACAAAACTATACAGATATGTTAGATGTTAACAACACAATGTACAGAATGACTAGAATAGAGCACAATACTCCCCTCTTGGGTGACCGCAGCCTTCTAACAGTCTCTCCCAAAAGGACTGTGAGTAGAATATGGATTAAGTATATAGAGGCGCTGGTCTTGAATCTCGTATGTATTATGGTGCACATTGAAGAAAGAAACTTGACTTGTGATTTGCAGGAGTTAACAACAAAATAATGTGCAGTATACTCACTCCGAAAATTTCAGAGTTCAGCTTCTTCATAAGGATCTATATCCTGATTTTCCCATAATGTGCTTTAGTATCTGTAGACAATGGAAATTGCACTGCAGGTAATTGTATCTTTAAATGGATATAAAGTGCAGTATACTCACTCCGAGTAATTCGGAATCCGGCTCCTCAAAAGTGGTTGGTAACTTTAGAATACTTCCAAGAAAGGCAGCAAAAATACTTGTTATAACAAACAAATATTTATTAAAACATATTAAAAGGCTCTTTTTAGCATGGCTCTACGCGTTTCAACAACTGAATCGTCTTTTTCAAGAGCAGTAAAAAACAATTGGAGGTGCCGCAGGTGTTGGGAAATCAGTACATCCACGCGTATCGGCTTTGTGTACTGATTTCCCAACACCTGGGAGATTGTTTGCAAACCAGGGAGAATCTGATTGAGAGCCTCGCATGTACCGCTACTGAGCTCCCAGAACCGTACCATCAAGCCAAGATCGACAGCTTGAATTAACCAAGCAAGAAGGGAGGCTGATTGGTTGGACGGTAGGAGCGGGATTTTCAAAAATAGTGCGCGCACTGAGTTTCTACACAACAACTCATATAGTAGAAGGAATTTTCCTTACGGCAAAAATAAAAAGCTGCTGACTACACCTTACCTTTCATCGAGGAGCAAGGTCCAATTGTTAAGGAGATAACCCGGTGGTTATTTAACATTGGTACCAGACTGTGTTCTATCAAGGGATTACCTGGTGAGTAGGTGACAACTGTTAATATAAAACCTACCTACACTATTTTGATTCACTTCTAACCTGCTACAAAGTTACAAACCTGCTATGAAGTTACAAGCACACTAGAATAAAGTTACAAGTACACTAGAAAAAAGTCAAGTCCGGGCTGTTTAAGACTTATGTGATACAAATAACCTAGTTTATTGTATGTTGCAACATTACCACTTTTATCCGGATCGGGAACAAACTGAAACATTATAAGCACTTACGCTGCAAGGTTATTTAAAGGGACATTAGGAGATGCTGCTATATTAATTCTCTTATAACTTTTGCTTCTGTCCTACTGTTTATTTTAATTAAGTTTATGAATTAATGTATCTTTGTCTGTGTATTTAGCTTTGTATGAAATAGTCACAGCTATTATTTATGAAATTGCTTTTTAGACCTTTTATGAATTTAGTATATGTTTAATTGAAGGCATTATAGTTTGTTGGCACCGGTGCAATTATAGCCATATGTGTTTGAATGTTTCATGATTTTATGTATTAATATTAAATTAGTTTTATTATCTAAATCTCTTTTTGTAATTTTCATAAATTATTTGAGCCTAGATGGTTTAGTGATACTGGAATCTAATTATCTTGTGTTTAGACCTAAAGGGGCTTTTTAATACTCTATTTTTGCACTGGATCTAAATCAACAAGTAATATTGATATTTTATTAACCAATAATATTATTTATTTATTTATTTGATTTTATCTAATTTGCCATACAGTTAGCCTTCAGTGGCGCCACCCACAACCTTTTTTCTAAGTTTTACTATTTTGTCACACTTTGTGAGGAGTGTGAATAGTGGGTAGGCTATAACTGTCATTACTGAGCTCCCTGGCTCATCCAATTTCTCTTATAGATTTTAGAAACCAGAGATCATTATTTGCAACCGGGAAATAGAAAAAAACATTGATTAGACACCCAGTACACTTATTTATCCTTAGGCCTTTTTAATAAGAGGGTCCCGGAGCCTCAACCGAAACAACAGCATGAAAGAGGACATATGGCATCCTTTTGAATAATAGATTACAGGAAAGGCATAGATTTTAGAAACCCAGAGATCATTATTTGCAACCAGGAAATAGAAAAAAACATTGATTAGACACCCAGTACTCTTATTTATCCTTAGGCCTTTTTAATAAGAGGGTCCCGGAGCCTTAATCGAAACAACAGCATGAAAGAGGACATATGGCATCATTTTGAATAATAGATTACAGGAAAGGCATTGATTTTAGAATCCCAGAGATCATTTATATGACCCGGGAAATAGAAAAAAAAATTGATTGGACACCCAGTACACTTCTTTATCCTTAGGCCTTTTTATAAGAGGCTCCTGGAGCCTCAACAGAAAAAAACATCATGAAAGAGGACATATGGCATCCTTTTGAATAATAGATTACAGGAAAGGCATAGATTTTAGAAACCCAGAGATCATTAGTTGCAAACGGGAAATAGAAAAAAACATTGATTAGACACCCAGTACACTTATTTATCCTTAGGCCTTTTTAATAAGAGGGTCCCGGAGCCTCAACCGAAACAGCAGCATGAAAGAGGACATATGGCATCCTTTTGAATAATAGATTACAGGAAAGGCATAGATTTTAGAAACCCAGAGATCATTATTTGCAACCAGGAAATAGAAAAAAACATTGATTAGACACCCAGTACACTTATTTATCCTTGGCCTTTTTAATAAGAGGGTCCCGGAGCCTCAACCGAAACAACAGCATGAAAGAGGACATATGGCATCCTTTTGAATAATAGATTACAGGAAAGGCATTGATTTTAGAGTCCCAGAGATCATTTATATGACCCGGGAAATAGAAAAAAACATTGATTGGACACCCAGTACATTTCTTTATCCTTAGGCCTTTTTATAAGAGGCTCCTGGAGCCTCAACAGAAAAAACATCATGAAAGAGGACATATGGCATCCTTTTGAATAATAGATTACAGGAAAGGCATGGATTTTAGAATCCCAGAGATCATTTATATGACCCGGGAAATAGAAAAAAACATTGATTAGACACCCAGCACACTTATTTATCCTTAGGCCTTTTTATAAGAGGGTCCCAGAGCCTCAACAGAAAAAACATCATGAAAGAGGACATATGGCATCCTTTTGAATAATAGATTACAGGAAAGGCATTGATTTTAGAAACACAGAGATAATTAGTTGCAACCGGGAAATAGAAAAAAACATTGATTAGACACCCAGTACACTTATTTATCCTTAGGACTTTTTATAAGAGGGTCCCGGAGCATCAACCGAAACAACAGCATGAAAGAGGACATATGGCATCCTTTTGAATAATAGATAACAGGAAAGGCATTGATTTTAGAAACACAGAAATAATTAGTTGCAACCCGGGAAATCTAAAAAAACATTGAATAGACACCCAGTACACTTCTTTATCCATAGGCCTTTTTAGCAGAGGCTCCAGGACCCTCAACAAAAACAAGAGCAGGGAGCTGGGCATAGGAGTACAAGGGAGTGTGACAATAATAATGTGAAGGGGAAGATTGTGGAGTTGTGGAATTTTAATATTGTGGGAAGTACTTGCAATGACCTTGCTCTAGTGAATCCATATCGCAAATGTCTTTTTTAAGGCACTGTTTGTCTATTTTTTGAATATCAGCATTTGATAAATGAAGCGCAACTTAAGACTGGTGAGAACCGACCTTTCTTCTGGCTGTTTGCAAATGTTGTGGCTCTGGACAAACATGTGAATAAGGGGCCATCTGCCATATTCTGCACGCAACCCCTTTGATGATTGATGATAAACATGTGTCACCTGCAAGCAGAGCTTGTTACTTCTGTCTAAATCATCTTCCTGGTATGGACAGGCCACTGTTTCCCACAGCAAGTCTGAAGCTTGAACTACAAGATTGTCTTGAGTATGGTAGGAAACCAAAGTTTATTAAATTCTGTACTATCACCACAAAAGCTGAACTTCTTGAAGCAAGGAAAATGCCAGCAATTTCATGTGCTTATGGATGACAAGGACGTCCTGTCCTGTGGTGCACAGAGATGGAGAGGATTTTGGGCCTCCCTGTACACTACCCAGATGTCTCCAACATCACCAGAAACACAAGACAGCAAGTCTTGGGAAGTTCCTGGAGTGTTCCGGTAGCCATCTCTTTGCGCCCCGAAAGGAATACTTTTATCAGTGTTTTTGTATACATCTGACAACAGCTTTGGAGACTGTGGTGACGCACATGTTATTTACTGTTGTTCCAGCTGTGGCAATATCAATTGGCATTAAAAAGGTAAGATTTGGAGACTAGTGACGCACATTTTATGCATGCTGTGGCAATTGCAATTTGCATTAAAAAGAATCTGCTAACAACCACTACCTAGGACCACACCTGACTCCTGAAGTCATGCTTCAGTTAGTAACTCAAGTTAAATTAATTTTTTTCTTTTTTTATTATGCTCAGCAGATTCAAAACATACCATTCTTCTAGTCATATCACACGACATGTCAAAATGCTGCATGGAAAATGGCAGTGTGCAAAGTCCTAATCTTAGTGAACCTATAAGTGCATTACATTTTCTAAAATAAACAAAAATACCGAGAGAAAAAAGGAAAGAGGACATATGGCATCCTTTTGAACAATAGATTACATTTAAGGCATTGATTTTAGAAACCCAGAGATAATTTGTTGCAACCGTGAAATCTAAAAAAACCCTTGATTAGACACCCAGTAGACTTATTTATCCTTAGGCCTTATTAGCAGAGGCTCCAGGACCCTCAACAAAACCAGCAGCAGGAAAGAGGGCATATGGCATCCTTTTGAAAAATAGATTTCTGGAAAGGCATTGATTTTAGAAACCCGGGGATAATTTGTTTCAACCGAGAAATCTAAAAAAACATTGATTAGACACTCAGTACACATATTTATCCTTAGGCCTTTTTAGCAGAGGCTCCAGGACCCTCAACAGAAACAACAGCATTAAAGAGGACATATGGCATCCTTGTGAACAATTGATTACAGTTAAGGCATTGATTTTAGAATCCCAGAGATCATTTATATGAACCTGGAAATAGAAAAAAACATTGATTAGACAACCAGTACACTTCTTTATCCTTAGGCCTTTTTATAAGAGGCTCCCGGAGCCTAAACAGAAACAACAGCATGAAAGAGGACATATAGATTACAGGAAAGGCATAGATTTTAGAAACACAGAGATAATTTGTTTCAACCGGGAAATCTAAAAGAACATTGATTAGACACCCAGTACACTTATTTATCCTTAGGCCTTTTTAGCAGAGGCTCCAGAACCCTCAACAAAACCAGCAGCAGGAAAGAAGACATATGGCATTCTTTTGAAAATTAGATTACAGGAAAGGCATTGATTTTAGAATCCCGGAGATAATTTGTTGCAACCGGGAATTTGAATCAAACAAATGATTCGATGGACACCCAGTACACTTCTTTCTCCTTAGGCCTTTTTATAAGAGGGTCCAGGACCCTCAAACAAAACACCAGCAGGAAAGAGGACGTATGGCATCCTTTTGAACAATAGAGTACAGGTACAGCATTGATTTTACAAACCCAGAGATAATTTTGGGCAAATGTGAAATAGAAAAAAAAAATTGAGTGGACACCCAGTACACCTCTTTCTCCTTAGGCCTTTTTATAAGAGGGTCCAGGACCCTCAAACAAAATACCAGCAGGAAAGAGAACATATGGCATCCTTTTGAACAATAGAGTACTGGTACGGCATTGATTTTAGAAACCCACAGATAATTGTTTGGAAAAGTGAAATAGCCCCAAAAACCATGTTTGGACTCCCACTCCAGGTTGTTCTCCTTCAGCCTTTTTATAAGAGGGTCCAGCACACTCAACAGAAACAACTGCAGGAAACACCACCACATATGCCATCCTTTTGCACAAGCGAGTACAGGTATGGCATCCATTTTAGAAACCCGGAGATAATTGAGAGGAACCAGGAACATTTTTCTAAAAATTTGCTGGGGCACCCATTACAGGTCGTTCTCCTTCAGCCTTTTTATACCATGGGCCATGACCCGCAACAGGCACAACAGCATGAAACACCACATATGCCACCCTTTTGCACAATAGAGTACAGGTATGGCATAGATGGAACACAGAGATAATTTAGAGCAACCAAGAGACGGATAAAGATGCTTGGTCGGTCCTCCTCCTTCAAATTTGTGGCATTTTGTGTTCAATTTAATGGTCCACCAGATATGAGTGGTGTGCTAAGTTGTACTATTCGTAACAGTTTAATCACTAGTGTTATGTGCCTTATTTTTTTTATTTGAGTTTTGTACCCACAGAGCTGCAGCAGAGGCCAGAAAAATTAGGAATGTACAAATGACTGAAAAATTTGGGTATTGTTGTAGCAACTGCTGTAGCAGCGGCCAGAAAAATTGATGTTTGTAAAACATTTATAAAGTGCCCTAAAAGCTTGTGGCTTGAACACTAGTTGTTGGCGGATAAGTCAAGCAAGTCCTCCGGCTTTATAACAAAAAAAAAGGCCAGCCTGTGTACCAGTTGTAGCCCAAGCGAGCTCATCTCATCATCAGGCCTTTTTTATTCAAATGTATCGCCCAATGTCAGTCCCTTCGGGATCCAGCCCTCATTCATTTTTATAAAAGTGAGATAGTCAAGGCTTTTTTGACCTAGGCGACTTCTCTTCTCAGTGACAAAACCTCCTGCTGCACTGAAAGTCCTTTCGGACAGGACACTTGAAGCGGGGCAGGCCAGAAGTTCCATTGCAAATTGGGATAGCTCAGGCCACAAGTCCAGCCTGCACACCCAGTAGTCAAGGGGTCCATCGCTCCGGAGAGTGTCGAGATCCACAGTTAAAGCTAGGTAGTCTGCTACCTGTCGGTTGAGTGTTACTCTAAGGCTGGATCCCGAAAGGCTCTGATGGTGCATGGGAGTTAAAAAGGTATGCATGTCCTCCATCAACAAGACGTCAGGAAAGCGTCCTGTCCTTGCCGCCGTGGTCGTGGGAGGATTAATTTCATCTCTTCACCTGTTACATTCCCGTGGTGCTGTGACATCACCCTTATACGCTATGTAAAGCATAGTTTTTAATTTATTATTAAAATGCTCCATCCTTTCTGACTTGCGGGAATTTGGTAACATTTCAGGCACTTTATGCTTATACCGGGGGTCGAGGAGCGTGGACACCCAGTACAGGTCGTTCTCCTTCAGCTTTTTTATACGAGGGTCCCTCAACAGGCACGACAGCATGAAAGAACCCATTTGAACAAGGTTGGATGCCGAGCTAATCATGTCCCGTTCCTCCACCTCACTGATCTCACTGATGGTATCTTCTTCCCCCCAGCCACGTACAACACCACGGGTACCAGAGAGGTGACAACAACGAGCACCCTGGGATGCCTGTTGTGCTCGGTCTTCCTCCTCCTCCTCAAAGCCACATTCCTCCTCTGACTCCTCTTCCTCACAATCCTCTTCCTGCGTTGCCGCAGGTCCAGCAAGCGATGCTGATTCGGCTGTTTGTGGGGGTGATGGACACCACAACTCTTCCGCTTCCTCTTCACGCTCATCTACTGCCTGATCCAGCACTCTTCGCAGGGCACGCTCCAGGAAGAAAACAAATGGTATGATGTCGCTGATGGTGCCTTCGGTGTGACTGACAAGGTTTGTCACCTCCTCAAAAGGACGCATGAGCCTAAAGGCATTGCGCATGAGCGTCCAGTAATTTGGAAAAAATATCCCCAGCTCCCCAGAGGCTGGCCTAGCACCCCGGTCATACAAATACTCATTAACAGCTTTTTCTTGTTGGAGCAGGCGGTCAAACATTAGGAGTGTTGAATTCCACCGTGTCGGGCTGTCGCAAATCAAGCGCCTCACTGGCAGGTTGTTTCGACGCTGGATATCGGACAAGTGCGCCATGGCCGTGTAGGAACGCCTGAAATGGCCACACACCTTCCTGGCCTGCTTCAGGACGTCCTGTAAGCCTGGGTACTTATGGACAAATCGTTGTACAATTAGATTACACACATGTGCCATGCACGGCACATGTGTCAACTTGCCCAATTTCAATGCCGCCACCAAATTACTTCCATTGTCAGAAACAACCTTGCCAATCTCCAGTTGGTGCGGAGTCAGCCACTGATCCACCTGTGCATTCAGGGCAGTCAGGAGTGCTGGTGTGGTGTGACTCTCCGCTTTCAGGCAAGTCAACCCCAAGACGGCGTGACACTGCCATACCCGGGATGTAGCATAGTACCTGGGGAGCTGGGGGGGTGCCATAGATGTGGAGCAAGACGCAGAAGTTGAAGAGGACTCAGCCGAGGAAGAGGTTATGGAAGAGGATGGAGTAAGAGGAGTAGAGGAGGTAGCAGCAGGCCTGCCTGCAAGTCGTGGCGGTGTCACCAGCTCTTCTGCAGAGCCACGCATTCCATGCTTGTCAGAAGTCAGCAGGTTTACCCAATGCGCAGTGTAGGTGATATACCTACCCTGACCATGCTTTGGAGACCAGCTATCCGTGGTCATATGGACCCTTGCCCCAACGCTGTGTGCCAGACATGCCATAACTTCCTTTCTCACAACAGAGTACAGGTTTGGGATTGCCTTTTGTGAAAAGAAATTTCTGCCAGGTACCTTCCACTGCGGTGTCCCAATAGATACAAATTTTTTTTTGGTTGACGTGGCTGAAGATGCTGGAGCAGGAGGAGGAGGGCGGCTTTCACTTTGTGTGCTGCTTCTACTCATGTGTTCTTCCCATCGGCCTTTGTGATGGGAGACCATGTGCCTTCGCAAAGCAGTTGTACCTAGGTGGCTGTTGGACTTCCCACGACTCAGTTTCTTTTGGCACAGGTTGCAAATGGCATCGCTGTTGTCAGAGGCAGACACACAAAAAAAATGCCACACTGCTGAGCTCTGCGATGACGGCATTCTGGTGGTGGCAACAGCATGCGTTGATGGGCGTCGGCGTGCTGTCTGGCTGACCCCTGGTGACGATGCATGCTGTCTGACTGTGCCACTAGCTCCTTGAGACGACCTCCCCATGCTTCCAAATCGTCTCCTCCTCCTCCTCTCTGTCTCCCCATCTGAACTTTCCCCCTCTTCTTCTTCTCTTCTAGCAGGCACCCACGTGACATCCACCGACACATCATCATCAACCGCTTCACTTGTATCTGAAACATCAAGAAAGGAAGCAGCAGCGGGTACAACATCATCATCATCATCATCACACCGTACCTCCATGTCGGTAATGCTGCCTGACTTAGACTGATCACTATTATCTACATCCTCTGTCAATGATGGTTGCGCATCACTCATTTCTTCCAAATGATGTGTCAATAACTCCTGTGACAGATCAAGTGAAGCGGCTGTGGTGCTAGTGTTGGTGGTGGCGACATGCGGGAGAGTGGCACTGGTCACTTGAGACCTGCCCAAAGCACAGCTGGACTTAGATGGTGCGTCAAGGTTAGGAGGACTAGCAACGGAAGCTGAAGAAGATTGGGTGTCCTGTGTTAGCCATTCAACTAGGTCCTCCTCAGAAGTTTTCGTGCCCCCCCTGGCACCGGGCGTCTGAACAATGTGCATATTTGTAGGGTCTAAAGGAATCACAGCACCACGACCACGACCACGGAACCTGCGGGGTGGCCTGCCTCTGGCTGTCATTTTTTTTAAAATGGACACTAGCAATACTATTACACCAATTGAGTGGTGGCACTGTGAAAGTGGGCACAGTATACGCTGTGAGACTGACAACAACAAAAAAGACAGATGTTTTAAAAATCACAAATTGTTAATTTTTTCAAATATTACAAGTACTGTGACAACAAATATGATTGTTTGGCACTAGTTGGCAAATGGGCCTGTCTGGCACACACGCTGGGAGAAAGGAGACTGCAATTCAATGGCACTAGGAGACTGAAGAATCACAGTCAAAACAGTTATGATTAACAAAAATTCGAATCCTGTTACAATAAATATGATTGGTGGCACTAATTGGCTAGTTGGGACTGGCACACAGGCAGGAGGAAAATGCAATTCAAGGGCACTAGTAGACTGCAGATTGACAGTCAAAACAGTGATGATTGACAAATTTTGCAATACTGTTAAAAGAAATATGATTGCTGGCACTAATTGGATAGTTGGGCCTGGCACACAGGCTGGCAGGCAGTAGAAAAGTGCAATTCAATGGCACAAGCAAACTGAGGATTAAGATCAACAATCAAAAAATGTTTAATTTTAATTAGTAACTATACTGTGACAACAATTATGATTGGTGTAAATAGTTGGCAAGACGGCCTGGCACAAAAGGCTGGCAGGCAGGAGGTAAATGCAATTCAAGGACACTAGGAGACTGAATACTGACAGTCAAAACAGTGATGATTGACAATTTTTGCAATACTGTTAAAAGAAATATGATCGCTGGCAATAATTGGCTAGGTGGGCCTGGCACACAGCAGGCTGCAAGGCAGGAGGAAAGTGCAATTCAATGGCACCAGCAAACTGAGGATTCACAACAACTATTACCAAAAATTTTAATTTTTAATTATTAAGAATACTGTGACAACAAATATGATTGGTGTAAATATTTTTCAAGTAGGCCTGGCACACAGGCTTGGAAGGGAGTAGAAAAGTGCAATTCTAGGGCACGAGCAAACTGAGGATTAAGATCAACAATCAAGATTTTTTTAATTTTAATTAGTAACTATACTGTGACAACAATTATGATTGGTGTAAATAGTTGGCAAGACGGCCTGGCACAAAAGGCTGGAAGGCAAGAGGTAGATGCAATTCAAGGACACTAGGAGACTGATTACTGACAGTCAAAACATTGATGATTGACAATTTTTGCAATACTGTTAAAAGAAATATGATTGCTGGCAATAATTGGCTAGGTGGGCCTGGCACACAGCAGGCTGCAAGGCAGGAGGAAAGTGCAATTCAATGGCACCAGAAAAATGAGGATTCACAACAACTATTACCAAAAATTTTAATTTTGAATTATTAAGAATACTGTGACAACAAATATGATTGGTGTAAATATTTTTCAAGTAGGCTTGGCACACAGGCTTGGAAGGCAGTAGAAAAGTGCAATTCTATGGCACGAGCAAACTGAGGATTAAGATCAACAATCAAAATTTTTTTAATTTTAATTAGTAACTATACTGTCTGTGACAACAATTATGATTGGTGTAAATAGTTGGCTAGACGGCCTGGCACAAAAGGCTGGCAGGCAGGAGGTAAATGCAATTCAATGGCACTAGGAGACTGAATATTTGCAGTCCAAAAAATTATGATTTTTAATTTTTTATATACTGTTACAAGAATTATGATTGGTGCCACTAATTGGCTAGTTGGGCCTGGCACACAGGCTGGCAGATATGAGTCGTGGATGGTAGGTAGGGCAGCAATTTAACACAGTATGCTGTGTAAGTGACAAAAACACAGGCCTGATAGAAAATTAAGTTAGATTACACTAGCAAAATATTTTAAAAATTTAAAATTTTAATATTAAAATTATGCAATGCACATATGAGTGGTCGCACTGGTTGGCTGCTACGTAGGGCAGCATTTAACAACAGTATGCTGTGTAAGTCAGATAGACAGTTAGACACAGGCCTGATAGAAAATAAAATTAGATTACACTAGCATAATGATTTAAAGACTTTTTTGGGGGAATTTAAAGAAAAAGGTTAAGCACATACATATGAGTCGTGGCTGATAGCCTTGGAAGGGCAGCTATTAAAAACAGTAGGCTCTGTAAGTCAGACACACACACGCCTGATAGAAAATACTATTAGATTACACTAGAAAAATGATTTAAATTATTTTTTTGGGGGGGGGAATTAAAAAAAGGTTAAACACATATGAGTCGTGGCTCAGACTAGGGAGGGCAGCAAGTAAACACAGTAGGTTCTGTATGTCAGCAAAACACACAGGCCTGATAGAAAATTATATTAGATTACACTATCAAACAAATTTAAACTTTTTTTTTTTTATATTTAAATTAAGGTGAAGAAGATATGAGTGCTGGGTGGCTGTCTGGCACAGACCAATTAACCAAAAGACTGAAAAAAATGAGGTATATTAATGCTGAGTGAGCCTGACAGACACAGGCCTGATAGTAGATGTAATTAGATTACACTAGCAAAATATATATATTTTTTTTTAAAATTTAAAATAATGTTATAAACGGATATTAACACTGGTGGCTGGCACAGAGCAATGAACCAGAGTATATGCTGTGTGACACAGGCCTGATAGAAAATGAAAACAAAAATTACACTAGCAAAATAATTAAATTTTTTGGTTAGTTAAATTTACACTAATGTTGTTAGGGAGATATCAGTGGTGGCAGTAATCACACCATATGCTGTGAGCCTTAAACACACAGCCTGAAAGCCAGGCAAATGCTAATAAAAAAAAACGAAAAAAAAAAAAAAACGGCACGAAATATAGCCCTAAAAAGGGCTTTTTGGGGTGCTGTGCTTGCAGCAGAGATGAGTGGAGTCCTTCTGGACTGTAGTGGACACTAAATACACTAGCCTAGCTATGTTTTGTCAGACAGCTGTGACATAAAGGGTCAAAGTTTCCTCAATGATGACACATAGGGGCGGATCGAACATCACCATGTGTTCGCCCACAAACGCGAACGCGAACAAGCTATGTTCGCTGTGAACCGTTCGCGGGCGAACAATTCGGGACATCACTATATATATCTATATATATATATATATATATATATATATATATATATATGTGTGTGTGTGTGTGTGTACTCCTGTGCCCTTTCCAGTCAAATTTTAGTGCCTTTTTTTTTTCCTAACACCCCCCTTCTGACAACTTTACCCCCAAAATACTGCCTAGTACAGTTATTTTATTAAAAAATAGAAATGCTACAATTTTTATGTTTTTAATAAAATACACTACACTGTATTTTTGGGGCATTTGGTGGACATTAATAAAATTAACCAGAGTTCTAATCTCTGGTTAATTTTATAAGCGCTGATTGCTACCACAAGCTCACAGTAACAATAACCAGCCACATTGCCTGTTTGCAAGTGCATGATAAATCAACGCTCCACTTGTAATCTAGCCCTTATTGATGCAAAGCTGTTTCCCATGTTTCTGTTGCAAGACCTGTCATATGGTAGCAGAACTAAAAAAAAACACTAAAAGAGAATTCAGATATACATGTAATTGATGCACTGACAATTTATCTACCTCATCAAATGTTCTTGTCACGAGCACTTTTTGGAAGAAACAATAAGACATTAACATGAGAACAATTAACATTGAGAAAGGGAACATAGTTAATGCTTTTTATAAACATTTTTGTATAGTAATAATGCCAAGGGAATTACGTACTGGGGTCTTTGCAATGTGACAAAATATTCATGGAAAAATATATAAAATTTGAGCTCACAAGTCCACCTGTCCTGTTGATGGACTTATGTAAATACGAAATTTATGCTTACCTGATAAATTTATTTATTTCTTGACACAGTGAGTCCACGGATCATCATAAATTACTGTTGGGAATATGACTCCTGGCCAGCAGGAGGAGGCAAAGAGCACCACAGCAAAGCTGTTAAATATCCCTCCCCTACCCACTATCCCCCAGTCATTCGACCAATGGGAAAGAAGAGAAAGGAAGTAACACAAGGTGCAGAGGTGCCTGAGGTTTATATAAAAAGAAACTGTCTGAATACCGGGCGGGCCGTGGACTCACTGTGTCAAGAAATAAATACATTTATCATGTTAGCATAAATTTAGTTTTTTTCTAATGCCACGGTGAGTCCACGGATCATCATCAATTACTGTTGGGAACCAATACCCAAGCCAGGGGACACAGATGATAAGGGAGGGACAAGACAGGAACCTAAACAGAAGGCACCACTGCTTGAAAAACCTTTCTCCCAAAAGAAGCCTCAGCCGAGGCAAAAATATTGAATTTATAGAATTTGGAAAAAGTGTGCAAAGATGCAAATAACGCTCTTCAGCCAAAGGGAAAGTGGAGTAGCCATAGATTTCTAACCTTGCATTTCCCAGAAAAGCAAACAAACAATGCAGAAGACTGACGAAAGTCCTTAGTTGCCTGTAAATAAAATTTTAGTGCTCGCACAACATCTAGATTATGCAACAAGCATTTTTTGTGAGAAGAAGGATTAGGACACAAAGAAGGTACAACGATTTCCTGATTAATATTCTTGACCGAAACAACCTTGGCCAGGAAACCAAACTTATCAGAGTGAAATATAAGATAAGGGGAATCACACTGTAAAGCAGAGAGTTCAGAAACTCTCAGAGCAGAGGAAATAGCAACAAGAAACAAAACTTTCCAAGATAACATCTTAATATCTAAAGAATGCATAGGCTCAAACGGAGCCTGTTGTAAAACTTTAAGAACAAGGTTAAGACTCCATGGGAGGAGTAACAGGTTTAAACAGGTTTAAACACATGCCAAATTCTAACCAAGGCCTGACTAAACCATTGCACGTCTGGCACATCCGCCAATCGCTTATGTAACAAAATAGACAATGTTGAAATCTGACCCTTTAGAGTACTTGCCGACAAACCCTTCTCCATACCATCCTGGAGAAAGGACAAAATCCTAGGAATCTGTCAGGGTTGAGCACTGTTTCTTTAAGAGACTCTGAAGTTTCTCCTAATTGATTGCTCCTCCTATAAAACAACACAGCACATTGCAATCAGTGCTTGGTATTGTGTTCCAGTATCCACTGAGTACTCCTTGTATTATGCTCTGGATTACAAGTTGTCTAAGCCTCTCTGCCTTATTTTCTAACAGGTTGAAATATCTGCTGGATTTCCTAAATACCGGATCCTACTCTCACTTACTTCCTCATTTGATGCCTCTGCAAGATTCCTCAGTGGGGTAAAGGAAGATTTATTACCTTCTCTCAGTGTCTCTCTGCTTCAGCAGCAGCCGCTGCTACATTCCAGGCTGTCAGCTCTGCCAGTGACTTCACAGGCTCACTTCCTCCTCATTTAGCATTCACACGCTGCCTGCCTGCTCCACATCAGACTTCTCAGCTCCTGCAGCATTTCAGGTACACTCTCTGCAAATACTACTACTGACTGCTTAGCTTGCTACCACTTACAAATATTGCAGTATTTGATTATACATATTTAGGTAGTATTACGCTCTCCATCCTGAAATTATTCTTTGAGTGTGAATCCAGGATCTGTGTACTTTTCTGCACGCTGAGCCAGAGTGTGTTCTGAATAACTTTACCTTACTTCTACCATAGCCCAGTCTTGCTTGCTTCATTTAACAACCTGTGAATCAGAGTTGTTATTAACAACCTGTTTTTACCATAAGGTGGTCTTATATTTCCCTGTCCAATACTTTAATTATTCTGTCAAAAGGTATACAGTGTGTGTTTATAAGATAAAGATATAGACTGTGTATATTTTGAAATAATAAAACACTTTATTTTTCAGAATCTGCTTGTCAGTAGTTGATTCAATAAATAAAGTGTAACAACCAAATTTTTACTACTGTTGTGTTCCATATAACAAACATTAATTGAGAGTAACATTATATAATACCAAGCCAAAAAAAAAAAAAAATAAATAAATATGGAACCAGTAGATCTTCCACAGGTTGTTTTTAATCTCACTCAAAGGGTTGATCAGTTAGCCCAGGGCTTACACGACTTACAAGTTGAAAATGTTGCACTAAGAAATATTATAAAAGAATCCATTGCACTGAAATCTAGTCAATTTGAGACTATGCTTGAACCACAGGTTTCCTTACCAGAGCATTTCTCAGGCAATAGAAAAATGTACAGGCAGTTTAAAAATGCCTGCCACTTACTCTTTTCCATGAAACCCAGGACTTACCCCACTGAGAGAGTGAAGGTTCTGACCACCATATCATTCCTCAGAGGGGAACCAAGAAACTGGGCTGACAAATTCTTTGAGACAGAGGATCCAATTTTAGGATCACTAGAAGCTTTCTTTGCATCCATGGATGCATTATTTCAAGATACAGATATCCAGCTCACAGCTGAATCCTCCATGAGAAGCCTCAAACAAGGCAAAAGACCCGTGGAGGAGTATATCACAGACTTTAAACAGTTTTCTGCTGATTCTCTTTGGAATCCCATAGCCTTGCGGAACCAATTCCGTATTGGTCTCTCTGAGGCTTTGAAAGACGAATTTGCTAGGATTGAACAACCAAAAACTCTAGACGCCTTTATGAGAATGGCTACTCAAATTGACCGCCGCCTCCGTGAGAGAAAAGCGGAAAAATCTGCAACAGATTTAAAACCTAAAATGTCATACTCTGCTACTACCAGTCCTTACTACGCCTCCGCTAAACCTCAGCCTGAGGCAATGGAGATAGGAATCCTCAGAGGACCACTCAGTCCTGAAGAGAAATTACGCCGTAGGATGAAGAATCTTTGTTTATACTGTGCCAGTCCTACTCACAATGTTCAAGACTGCACAGTCTTGTTAAAGTCTAAGAAATGTAAGTTTAAACTTATTAATTCATCTGTACATTCTCAGTTAAAGACATCTTATTGCACGCTGTCTCTTTCTCTACAGCTGGAACAAAGTCTACTGAAAATTGATGACGCTATCATTGATTCAGGGGCTACTGGTAACTACTTAGATCTTCACTATTGTCTTCAGAATCGTATCCCCTTGATCTGCAAGAAGACACCAGTCCCCATCAAAGTAATCGATGGATCACCCATGGTTTCTGGTCCCATAACCCATGAGACCATTCCTGTTTTTGTGAATATCTGTGGACATACAGAATTGATGTCCTTAGATGTCTTACCCTCTCCTCATTTCACTTTGGTTCTTGGGATGAAGTGGTTGCAACTTCATAACCCAACTATTGTTTGGTCCCCTTTTGAAATAAAGTTTAATTCAGATTATTGCAGAAATACTTGTCTCACTGGTCATTTATTAATGCAAACTCATACAACAATAGATAACCTACCCAATGAATATTCTGATTTTAAAGATGTGTTTAGTAAGACAGAGGCAGAGAACTTACCACCTCATAGGATATATGACTGTCCGATAGACCTTCAACCTGGTGCCAAGATCCCTTACGGTCATCTCTATCCTCTCAGCCCCCCTGAATTGGAGCATTTGAAAGAATATTTAGAGGAGAACTTAAGGAAAGGATTTATTAGAGCTTCCACTTCTCCAGCTGGAGCTGGGATATTCTTCGTGCGAAATAAAGATTCCAGTCTAAGACCCATTATTGATTACCGCGAACTCAATAAATGTACAATTAAGAATCGTTATCCATTACCCTTAATTCCAGAAATGATCGAAAGACTTTCTGATGCCACCATCTTCACCAAGTTGGATTTAAGAGGGGCATATAATTTAATAAGGATAAAGGAGGGCCATGAGTGGCTGACGGCATTCAGGACCAGGTATGGTCTTTTCGAATACCTGGTAATGCCTTTCGGCCTGTGTAATGCCCCCGCTACGTTCCAGCACTTTATCAACGATGTGTTCAGAGATCTGTTGGACGTATGTCTTGTAATATATTTGGATGACATTCTCATTTATTCTAGAACCAGAGAAGAACATGTAAAACATGTTCGTCAAGTTCTTTCCCGGCTTAGAGTGCATAGACTATATGCAAAGCCTGAAAAATGCATGTTCCACACAGATCAAGTATCCTTCTTGGGCTATAACATCTCCCCCTTAGGTATTCAAATGCAGACTGAAAAGGTAAACGCAGTTCTCGATTGGCCTCAACCTAAATCAAGGAAGGATGTACAGCGGTTTTTGGGTTTTTCAAACTACTATAGAAAATTCATCAAAAACTTCTCTTCTATAGTCAAGCCTTTAACACTTTTAACTGGCAGTACAACACCTTTCATCTGGAATGCTCAGGCAGAGAAAGCTTTCCAAATTTTAAAAAGAAAATTCACATCAGCTCCCATTTTGCATTTTCCCAAACCTCAGTACCAGTACACGTTAGAAGTCGATTCTTCGGATTATGCAATTGGAGCCGTTCTCTCTCAGCAAAGTTCTTTAAGTCAACCTCTACATCCCATCTCCTTTTACTCCAAATTAATGTCACCTGCTGAAAGAAACTACGCTATTGGAGACAAAGAACTCTTAGCAATCCGCCGATCCCTCGAACATTGGAGACATCTGCTCGAAGGAACTACCATACCTATTAACATCTTTACTGATCATAAAAATTTGCAGTATCTCCAAAGAAACAAAACTCTCTCAGCCCGACAGGTTCGTTGGAGCCTCTATTTTGATCGCTTTAACTTTTCCATCATTTACAGACCAGCAGATAAAAACGGAAAGGCTGATGCCTTATCCCGTTCACTCATAAAATCTGAAGAGCTCCCACTCAGATCCAGCATCATACCTCCTGATTGTTTTGTTGGACTGATAACTCCAATCATCTCTGAACTCAAAACTTACTGCAAAGATGTTCCAATACCTCCTAAACCAGAACTCCATAAGTCTGCCGGATTATATTACCACAGGAGTAAATTGTATCTTCCTCCTCATTTGCAGTTACAGATGATAAAAGCCTCTCATGATACCCCTCTTTCCGGACACCCTGGCATTCGTAGGACTATGGAACGCCTCTCACGAACCTTTTGGTGGCCAAAGATGAGGGAGACTATTCAAGAGTACATAAAGACCTGCAAGGTTTGTACCACCTCCAAACCAGATCGCAAAGCTCCTTATGGATTACTCATGCCTCTTCCTGTTCCCGAAAGACCCTGGTACCATGTCTCCATGGATTTCATTGTTGATTTGCCTCTTTCAAACAAACAAACTACAATATTTGTAGTCATTGACTTATTCACAAAGATGGCTCATTTCATCCCCTATCACAAACTCCCCACTTCCTCTGAAACAGCTCTTCTGTTTATTGATAATATAGTCAAGTTACATGGCATACCTCCTATATTAACTAGTGACAGAGGGACACAATTTACCTCAAAATTTTGGACCAAACTATGTGAAGTAACCCAGATCGATCACCGCTTTACTACAGCTTATCACCCCCAAACAAACGGGCAGGCAGAAAGACTGAATCAGTGGCTAGAACATTACTTAAGATGTTATTGTTCTTATCACCAATCAGATTGGATGAAATTCCTATCAATGGCTGAATATGCATACAATAATTCCTTGAACGCCTCCACAAAGATGACGCCCTTCTATGCGAATTATGCCTATCACCCTGACTTCACTTTTACTTCACACAACCCCTCTGATTCCCCATTGGTTGATGATATTGTCAATACAATACAAGAAAACTTTAAATTCATTCAAGACAATATTCTTTCAGCACAGAAGACACAGAAACACTACTACGACCTCAGAAGGAGACCATCTCCTGACTATGTTGTGGGTGATTTGGTCTGGTTATCCACAAAAAACTTAAAACTCCAAATACCCTCTAAAAAATTGGCAAGCTTGTTCATAGGTCCATTCCCAATAGAACGCATCATCAATAAGAATGCCATCCGATTACAACTTCCCAACAACATTAAGATTCATCCAACAGTTCACGTTTCCCTTCTAAAACCTTATGCCCGCACAAGGGATCAGCGAATTCTTCTACCACCTGTTGCTACCACCCTCGGTCAGGATGAATATGAAGTTGAATCCATTTTGGATTCCAGATTTTATAAGGGGGTCTTACAATATCTGGTTAGGTGGAAAAATTATTCACCTGACGAGGACACCTGGGAACCCATCACCAACTTGAATGCTCCTCGCCTTACGTCTCAATTTCATCGCAGGCATCCTGATCGACCCCGTCCTACCGCTGTGGAACAGCTTCCTTGAGCGGGGGGTCATGTCAGGGTTGAGCACTGTTTCTTTAAGAGACTCTGAAGTTTCTCCTAATTGATTGCTCCTCCTATAAAACAACACAGCACATTGCAATCAGTGCTTGGTATTGTGTTCCAGTATCCACTGAGTACTCCTTGTATTATGCTCTGGATTACAAGTTGTCTAAGCCTCTCTGCCTTATTTTCTAACAGGTTGAAATATCTGCTGGATTTCCTAAATACCGGATCCTACTCTCACTTACTTCCTCATTTGATGCCTCTGCAAGATTCCTCAGTGGGGTAAAGGAAGATTTATTACCTTCTCTCAGTGTCTCTCTGCTTCAGCAGCAGCCGCTGCTACATTCCAGGCTGTCAGCTCTGCCAGTGACTTCACAGGCTCACTTCCTCCTCATTTAGCATTCACACGCTGCCTGCCTGCTCCACATCAGACTTCTCAGCTCCTGCAGCATTTCAGGTACACTCTCTGCAAATACTACTACTGACTGCTTAGCTTGCTACCACTTACAAATATTGCAGTATTTGATTATACATATTTAGGTAGTATTACGCTCTCCATCCTGAAATTATTCTTTGAGTGTGAATCCAGGATCTGTGTACTTTTCTGCACGCTGAGCCAGAGTGTGTTCTGAATAACTTTACCTTACTTCTACCATAGCCCAGTCTTGCTTGCTTCATTTAACAACCTGTGAATCAGAGTTGTTATTAACAACCTGTTTTTACCATAAGGTGGTCTTATATTTCCCTGTCCAATACTTTAATTATTCTGTCAAAAGGTATACAGTGTGTGTTTATAAGATAAAGATATAGACTGTGTATATTTTGAAATAATAAAACACTTTATTTTTCAGAATCTGCTTGTCAGTAGTTGATTCAATAAATAAAGTGTAACAACCAAATTTTTACTACTGTTGTGTTCCATATAACAAACATTAATTGAGAGTAACATTATAGAATCCTTACACTACTCCAAGAGTATCCTTTGGATTCACACCAATACAAGTATTTAAGCCAGATCTTATGGTAAATCCTGCGAGTCACAGGCTTACGAGTCTGAATCAAGGTCTCAATGACCGACTCTGAAAATCCATGCTTAGATAAAACTAAGCGCTCAATCTCCAAGCAGTCAGCTTCAGAGAAACAAGATTTGGATGAAGGAAGGGACCCTGAAGTAGAAGGTCCTTTCTCAGAGGCAGTCTCCAAGGTGGAAAGGATGACATTTCCACTAGGTCTGCATATCAAATCCTGCGAGGCCACGCCGGGGCTATGAGAATTACAGGCGCACTCTCCTGCTTGATTCAAGCAATGACTCTTGGAAGGAGAGCGAACGGAGGAAACAGGTATGCTAGACTGAAGTTCCAAGGAACTGCCAGAGCATCTATCAGAAATGCCTGCGGATCTCTTGACCTCGAGCCATATCTCAGAAGTTTGGAATTCTGAATAAAAGCCGTGAGATCCAACTCTGTCTAAACTCTGTCTCCCCCACTTGAGGGTCAAGCTGGAAAACACATCCGAATGAAGTTCCCACTCCCCGGGATGAAAAGTCTGTCTGCTCAGAAAATCCGCTTCCCAATTGTCCACTCTTGGGATATGGATTGCAGAAAGACAGCAGTTATAAGGTCTCCACCCACTGAATAATTCAGGCCACCTTTGTCATGGCCAAGGAACTCAGAGTTCCCCCCTGCTGGTTGATGTTTATGGTCAGGACTGACTCCTCCTGGGTCCATAAGCCCTGAGCCTTCAACGAGCTCCATACTGCTCCCCAACCTAGAAGGCTGGCATCTGTGGTCACAATCAACCAGGAGGGTATGCGGAAGCAAGTACCCTGGAAGAGATAATCCTGAGAAAGCCACCATGGAAGAGAGTCTATTGACGCCTGATCTAGATCTACACATGGAGACAGGTCCGTCCATATAGTCCCCGTTCCATTGTCTGAGCATGCATAACTGCAGAGGTCTGAGATGGAACCAAGCAAAGGGAATGATGTCCATGGAAGCCACCATCAGACCGATTACCTGCATACATTGAGCCACTGACGGCCATGGAGAGGACTGAAGGGCAAGACAAGAGTCGAAAATCTTTCTTTTTCTGACCTCTATAAGAAAAATCTTCATCAGAAAAATCTTCATTAACAGGGAGTCTATTATGGTCCCCAAAAATACGACCCTAGTAGCTGGAACCAGAGAACTTTTTCACAATTTACCTTCCATCCGTGGGATCGAAGAAAAGACAACAAGATCTTCATATGAGAGTCTGCGCGTTGAAAAGATGGCGCCTGAACCAGAATTTCATTCAGATAAGGTGCCACTGCAATGCCCCGAGATTGAAGCACAGCTAAAAGAGCCCCCAGAACCTTTGAAAAAATTCCGGGAGCTGTGGCAAGGCTGAATGGAAGGGCCATGAACTGTAAATTATTATCCAAAAAGGCTAATCTCAGAAACTTGTGATGGTTTCTGTGAATGGGAACATGAAGGTATGCATCCTTTAGGTCTATGGTTGTCATAAACTAACCCTCTTGTACCAAGGGAAGAATGGAGCATATAGTCTCCATCTTGATTGATGGCACTCTGAGAAACTTGTTTAAACATTTTAGATCTAGGATTAGTCAAAAAGTTCCCTCCTTTTTGGGAACTACGAACAGATTTGAGTAAAATCCCAGACCCCTTTCCTGAAAGGGAACTGGAACTATTACCCCCAGGGTGGCAAGGTCCTTGAACACAATGTAAGAACGCCTCTCTTTTTATCTGGTCTACAGATAATCTGGAGAGGAGAAACCTGCATCTGGGAGGAAAAGATTTGAAGTCTATTTTGTATCCCTGGGAGTCAATTTCCACCGCCCAGAGATCCGATACATCCCTTATCCAAGCCTGGGAAAAAAAAAGAAAAAGAAAAAGAGTCTGCCCCCTACAAGATCCACTCCCGGTTCAGAGGCCAACCCTTCATGCTGACTTGGAATCAGCTGAAGTCTTTTTAGATTGCTTTCCCTTATTCCAGGACTGGTTGGGCTTCCAGGAAGGCTTGGCTTGATCTTGCTTGGAGGAAGGGGAGGAAGACTTGCCTTTAAAGTTATGAAAGGAACGAAAATTAGTCTGACGTCCCTTCTACTTATTCTTTTTATCTTGAGGAAGAAAAGAACCCTTCCCTCAAGTAAAGATCATACTGAACAGAGGCCCTTTAAATAATAAGTGATGACATCACAATTCTGAGACTGCATCCTGTCTCACATGGATGATGCACACCAGTCTGGCCATAAAAGGAAGTGCAGGAAATGAGCAGCATCCCCTGCAATGCACCATAGTCAGGAAGAGAGGTGAGTAAAATGGCTGCCAGCAGCACATGGCAAACAAACAATGAAAAAACCCTGACATGAAGGAATTGGCTAACTTGATAGCCTTAATCGTGTCCTGGATCTCATCAAGAGGGGTATCCATCTGGAGAGATTCAGACAACGCATCAAACCAGTAAGCCGCAGCCCTGGTAACAGTGGTGATACACACCGCAGGTTGCCATTGTAGACCCTGGTGGACATACATCTTTTTTAGTAAAGCCTCCTATTTTTTATCCATTGGATCTTTAAAAGAACAACTATCCTCTATGGGAATAGTAGTCCTCTTGGCCAAAGTGGAGATCGCTCCTTCTGCCATGACTCCTTAAAAGAATCCGTTATAGGAAACATCTTCTTACAAATAGGAGATGGAGAAAAGGGAATACCAGGTCTTTCCTATTCTCAAGCAATAATCTCTGCAGAAAGGTCAGGAACCGGAAAAACCTCCACCGCGGAGGGAACATCAAAATATTTGTTCAATTTACTAGACTTTTTAGGATTGACTATGATAGTTGTGTCGAAGTCGTCCAAAGTAGCCAAAACCTCCTTAAGTAATAAGCGAAGGTGTTCTAGCTTAAATCTGAAGGATATAATCTTCAGCATCAGAAGAAGGAATTACACTGAGTCTGAGATTCCCCCCTCAGATGCTACTGACATGTCTTCTTCCTCAGGCTTATGGGAAGGGACACTCTGGATAGCCAGAATTTGATCAGAAACCTTACTGTTTCCTTAAATTTCCTTTTACGCCTTCCCTACAACATGGGGAAAGCTGACAAGGCCTCAAATACCGCAAAGGATAACTGGGAAGCAATGACTTGTAGAGAAAATCCCATAGGATTGCAAGAGGAAACACAGGGCACTGTATGTGGAGACTGAAAAAGTTGCGATGCTTGAGGAGAAAGTTGCGGCATATCTGCAACAGGAGACACCTGAACAGCATTTGCCTGGGATAATGTTGGCTCATGGTCAAATATTTTATCTCTATAACTTAAAGTTCTCTCAATGCATGAGGAACAGAAAAGGAACTGGGGGTTCCCCCTGAGCATCAAAACATAACGGACAAGCAGCAACTTGGGATAATGGTTTGAAAAGCCTCTTCATCTATCTTATGTAATAAATAAGGATAAAGTGTAAAAATTCTTTATTTGAAAATGAAAAATAAATGTGTACTGTGTCTTTAAATAGAAATGTGTGTTAGCGCAACAAACCAAATAGACTTCAGGCTTTACTGAGGTGCCTACCTGTCCTGCAGCTCATTTGCAAATACAGAGCGGTTACAGAGCCCTAACTGCCGAAAAAAACGGCTAACAACAGTAATCTCCATGACCAAAAGTTAAAGTATAAAAACTACAATAACACACTGAGCCACCATAAATCACCTCACAGTCTTAATGCCCAAACTGCCTAAAAGAAACCCCAAACATGAAGGTTTTATAAAGTCCCATATTAAATAAGACAGCTTTTAGCTGTAACAAGTGCCAACAATCTCCTTGCAAAAGAAAATTAAAATGGCACTTACCTGAAAGTGCTGTCAGGCAGCAGGATAGCTCACCTGGTTTGAGAGGGTGCAGCACCTCACATGGACCAGTGAAGAGAGAAAAACTGAGTAAACCTACTCAGGTTTTCTAGTTGTTAGGGCAGCAGATTCTTGAGAAAACACAGAGAGGATTGTACCTCACAAGTTCTCAAGTGCTCAAAAGCCACCCATGCCCTACTGAAGAGACTGATGTGGACTAGGCTAGACCCCAGAAAAGAACAGAGTAATCTTACTCTGCTAAAAAATATTAAAAAGTCTTGATTGAAGAAAACTTATCAGACACCTACTTCACCTTCTCCTTGCACTACAGGCAAAGGGAATGACTGGGGGTTTGTGGGTAGAGGAGTGATATTTAACATCTTTGCTGTGGTGCTCTTTGACTCCTCCTGCTTGCCAGGAGTGATATTCCCAACAGTAATTGATGATGATCTGTGGACTCGCCGTGTCATTAGTTAGAAAAGTATTTTCAGCTTAAAGTGACAAGTCCTCTACCCTTAATGATTTAAGTAAATGTTTTCTGATTATTGTACTCCACAACTGTAGAATTTAACAATAAATGATAATAATAATAATAATAATAATAATAATAATAATAATAATAAAAAATTATCATTTTTAAAGGGATAGGAAACCCCAAAATTGTATTTCAGGATTTGGATAGAACATACTATTTTAAACAACTTTCCAGTTTACTTCTATTACAACATTTGCTTTATTCTCTTGTTATCCTTTGTTGAGTCTGCTATTGTTTGCTGACCTATCCTATCTGACATATCAAAACTACACTAAGAAATAAAGAACCATTACTTTCATTAATACCTCTGCACTTGTTGCTTTAGACACACAATTGAGCACAATCTACTACCAAATGTCCATTTAATTGTAATCTGTGATATTGTCCTCTCATGATTTGAATCTTATCACTTTCACTGCATTTCTTCGCAGCAACTTAATACAACTGGGTTACTGCAAGTCCTAATCATCTCTTCACATTCTTAGGAAAAGTTCTCTCCTGATTCTCATCTCTATAGCATAATTTCTATTTTTGATAAAAGCAAAATATGTAGTACATTTAAGGTTGCAAAAAACTTTAAACTCTGCATATGTGTGTGTTTTTATTCTTTTTTTCCCCTTTACTTCTATTATCAAAGGTGCTTTTTTCTCTTTCCCTTTTAAGCATTCCAATCTAATTAGAAACATGGCTCTTTTAATCAGTTAAGAAGCAGCATACAAGGCTAACACAAATATATGATAATATGAATTATATAAATTAGGAACTGTATAATTTACAGTAGTTTAAATTTCAGCTTTGCACCTGCAAAACAAATTTTAGAAAACAGGCAAGAAATAATAGCAAAATAACAACAAGTATTGGCGCACACCAAAACACTTAATTCCACATATTTATAACATATTTATATATGCTGCAAAAAATTATATTTTTGCTTGCTAAATATTCTAAAAATTGTTAAAATAAAATTGGGATCATTGTCACGCAATATTATTTCATCGCAGGGGGACAGGATCACATGCAGGGGACGGGCATGCGCACAGGGGGACTCACGGGCATGCACAGAGAAGCACGCGCGGGGGAGGGAGCAGGTGGGTAGCTACACTCACACAGTATATGTAGCTACACTACAGAAAAATAAAAAAAAATAAAAAATAAACATTATTTGTGGCAAACAGGGTACTGGCAGACAGCTGCCAGTATCCAAGATGGCACACTGTAAGGTAGAGGGGGAGGGTTAGAGAGCTGTTTGGGGGGGATCAGGGAGGTTGTGGGCTAAGGGGGGATCCTACACAGCAGAATAGATATTTAAAAAAAAAAAAAAACCTTTTATTTTAGTACTGGCAAACTTTCTGCCAGTAATTAAGATGGAGGGAAGAGAGCTGTTTGGAGGGATCAGGGGGTGGGATGTTTCAGGTGGGAGGCTGATCTCTACACTAAAGCTAAAATTAACCCTTCAAGCTCCCTACAAACTACTTAATTAACCCCATCACTACTAGGCATAATACAAGTGTGGTGCGCAGCGGCATTGTCAGGCCTTAGTTGCAAGTCTGTAACATAAGGATAAACTAAGTTATGAACCGCAACTGCTGGGATGGAAATATATGATTGTTGTGTTGCAGATTGATTTCTGAAATAGAATATCAACTACTCATAAGAGTAATGTAAAACCTCCAGTAATCATTGAGCATTAGTAGTAGGTTGAATTAAGAGGGGAAAACACTATTACTGCCACCTGTGAGAGATTCATTAATAATGCAGCAGGGTGGCGGGGGGGTGTCGGGCAAGCACTGACGTATGCGTGACGTGACGCATTGAGAGCTGCGCCAAGTCGGGCTGAGCGAGACGCCACGGGTCAGGCGTCCTCGCACACATTCGAGCCCGCTACAAAGTTTGGCTGCGGGGTGGAAGTGGGCTACGGACCGGGATCCACAGCCGGTCGACTCAATTCCACCTACAAGGCCATCTACGCAGGCATATCAGACCGGATCCTTAGGTGAGACGAGCAAGGGGGGAGACAGCGCAAGGAAAATCTCTAAGTGTTTCTTTTTATAGCAGCGAAGCAAGCAGCAATTTTTCTCTTATTTACAAACATATGGGTGTTGGGTCCTCCTTGCGTAGCCTCTCAGGATCTGGCTCTTAAATTTTTTACTTCTTAGAGGCTTGCCAAATTCTCACTGCAATAGTTAAGCAGTGTTGAAAACCCCCTATTAAAATTAGGTCTGTGGAAATAGGGTAATGTAAGTGGAGTATGCCATGGCCCACTGCACACATACTTAAAAGTTATACCAAAAGGACTTTTGTGTTGGAAAATATATCGGATAAGCGGCCTGTGAGGGCAAGAGTGACTTTATTGTATTTCCCTCGCTAACAATAAGTTTGGGAGACGAGGTTATAAAGGATACTGAGATATCGCCAAAGACAAAAGGCTCAGACGGGCTATTCTGGATTTCCTGAGGCTGCTTTACTCCTGCAACGAAGCCAAACGTGGAAACAGCGAGCTGGGCTGCTGTAAAAGGTCTAGCCTGACTTACTAGGCACACTTGGGTGCCGCAACTTTTGTGAGTATTCTGTGAAAGTTTAAGCTGAATCATTAGATGCATTCCTAACAGATTTACACATGATTCTTCTTTTCTCTATGCATTTTGTGTCTTGCTCTATGCCTCTACGGTCGTGCACTCCACGCCTGAACCACGCCGGATGTAAAGATATCCTGGGGAAACAGCGAGCTGGACTGCTGCTAAAGGTCCAGCCTGAATCTATTGGCACAAGAGAGTGCCTTACCAGAATGTGAGTACCCTGTGTTTACTATATGTGGGGATAAGAGGGGGATCGACAGATACACACATGAGGAGGCCTTGTCTTCTTTCTTTCCCTGCACAGATTGAATATCGAAGTTTGGAGCCCCTTTAAATTTTCTACGATCAACAAGTGGACATAATCTCTTTAAACCTCTGCCAACTCAGAGGGGGAAGCTGGGGAGAATCAGCAGACAGAACTTTTTTGCAGCTCTGGAATAGAATCCACTTGAGTATCTGATTGACTCTTGTCCCATATTTTGTGTCTTCTGTATAATTATATTTTTTGTCTTTTTCTTTTTCCTTTTTTTTTATTATTGGGCAATTCCTATTAATGGTATTTTGCTATGAAATGGTCGTGCAGGGATTAATGACTAAATTAACAAGTTCTAGGTTATCACTTACCTAAAAGGTTATAGTCAATTCTAATCTAGACAAATAAGATATAGAAGGAACAGATAGGAAAATCTTTGCAAGAATTGGAAGGGAACTTATTTGAATATCTGATTGACTCTGGCTTCTATTTTTATGTCCACATTTCTTTCCATGTACTGCCCTATATTCTATTCTACTGCATTCTCCTTTTCTCTTTTTTTCTTCTGAGATACTTTTCATTAATGGCATGAAGCCATAAGAATTGCTGAGAAGGAGTTAATGATTAGACCAATAGCTTTAGGTCACCACTAACACAAAAGCCTCTAGTTAAATTCAAATTAGCTAACTAAGGTAAAGTCTCTTACTTAGAAGTAAATAGGGGTAAATAGAAAATTTTAAGGCTCTTACAACTATTCTTTATGGATAAATTCCTCCTCCCCTCAGCTAACAATAAAACAGCAAGTATGGCAAGTAGAAGGCAGCAGGAAAAAAAGTTAATAAGACGAAGCACTGAGAATAGTCAGGAAATTTCACAAGAAAATGTGGTTGAAACAGTAAACAACTCTGATTTATTAAAACAAATAAGTGAAGTATTTCTTCCTAAATTTGAGGCAATTCAATCAAGCATAGACTCAGTGTCACAAGATATCAAGCAGATGGTTACCAGAATGGGTTTAGCAGAACAGCGAATATCAGATCTGGAAGACAGAGATATAGAGAAAGATAAGGATTTAACATATATTCAGAAACAAGTCAAATATCTTAGCGATAAAGTTGAAGATATGGAAAATAGATCTAGGAGAAACAATGTAAGAGTGATTGGGGTCTCTGAAACAGTATCTGAAAGAGAGCTAATCCACTTTGCTTCAATCCAACTGCCCTCCTTGTTAAACATCAATGAGCCAACATGCACATTCATAGTAGAAAGAGCTCATAGATTAGGCAGGGTAAGAGATCAAGAGGATGATAAGAGTAGACCTAGACCAATTATTATCAAATACTTGAACTTTCAAGAAAAGGTCAAGATCATGCAAGCTTATAGAGCACAAAAAACAGTCCTCTTTCAAAATAAGAAATTATTAATTTTCCAAGATTTTGCATATGAAACAGCTAGCAAGAGGAAGTTATGTGCCCCCATCTGCTCACGTTTGATCCAGGAAGGCAGGATAGTTAGGCTATTGTATCCAGCCAGAATCAGTATACAAACTAAAGAGGGTTTTAGGATTTTTGATAATCCTCAGGACCTAGAGGACTTCTTGAGAACAGAGCAAAGGTAAAAGTGATCAGATGAGGGATACAAGCCTTATATCAGTGATAGCCATGCTGAGTAAAGAGTGGAATAGGAGAAGGGAGAAGAAAGGAGATAATTCTTTAGGTGCAGAAAAGGGGTCAAGTAAGAAGCTAAATATTATAAGTAGGGGGCAGGATAAGAATGTTAGGAATGTGTGCGAAAGGGATTCTTTCTCTTTTTTTTTTTTTTTTTTTTTTTTTTTTTTTTTTTTCCTCCCCCCCTCATCCCCCCCCCCTTCTCTTAGATTTTCCATGTCTCTACCTAGAAGTAGGAAAGAAGTATAAGATATGACGGAATTATGTAAATTTGGATCATGGAACGTGGGAGGGTTTACCTCCCCGGTTAAAAGGAAAGCAATATTACAACACTTTAACAAACTTAAAATTGATATTGGCCTCCTACAGGAGACCCATTTAAACGAGATAGAAAGTCAAAAACTCAAATGGGGATGGGTGGGCGAGGTTATCTATTCGGCAGGAGTACAGAGAAAAAGAGGGGTAGCTATACTTTTTAGGAAATCATTAAAATATAAAATTCTAAAACAAGAAATTGATCAACAAGGGAGATTTATCATATTAGAGATAGAAATAGGCTTAAAAAGATTCGTGTTATGTAATGTTTATGGTCCAAATGTAAAAAAAACCGAGTTCTGGGAACCTCTTCAAAATAAATTATTAGAATACAATCAAAATATAGTACTAGGAGGAGACCTGAATCTGGTGGCATCTAGCTTCCTAGATAGGAATCAGAGGGGGAAAGAGGCTATATCAGGCGGCAAGGATACAAAAATTTTTAAAAAATTCTGCTTTAATCTAGGCTTATTAGACATCTGGAGGAACATTTATCCAGACAGTAAAGAATTTACGTGTTTATCCAAAGTGTATAAATCATTTTCACGAATCGATATGTTCTTAATTAGCGACAAATTGTTCTCTCTGGCAAAAAAAGCCGAAATTTTGCCTATCACAATTTCGGATCACGCCCCCATCACTATCTCTTTGTCTATCTTGAATCCTAAACCAGGGAATCACAGATTATACTTTCCAACATATCTTTATAATAATTTAAAATTTAGAGGCTTTTTGCTAGAGAAATGGAATCTCTATTACAATGAGAATAAAGGATCAGTCTTGAATATAGAGTCTTTGTGGCAAGCTTTCAAAGCCGTGATAAGGGGAGAAATTCTGGCTTATATGATAAAAGTAAAAAGGAAAAATGATGCTTATTGGATCCAACTTTCTAAGCAGATTATTAATAAATTTCAAAAATATGTTGCAGATAATAGTCAAGAGAACTGGAGAAACTATTTGGAAGTCAAAAAACAAAGAGACAATTGGCATATATCAAAAGAAATCCAGCATGAGCTGAAAAGAAATAGCAACTATATGCAGTTCGGTAATAAGATAGGGAAATTCTTAGCCAGATTGGTAAGTACTAGAAAATCTAACAGTATAATATCAATAATAAAAACTAAACACAAAACTTGCACTCTCCCCCATGATATTTTAGAGGAATTCACGCACTACTTTAAACAATTATATCAGGCTCAACCTATAGATGAAACAAAAAAAGCTCTCTTCTGGGATAGGATTAAAACACCTCAAATAACCAAAGATGATCTGGATCTCCTCAACTCTCCAATCAAGGAGGAGGAGATTAAAAACTCTATTACGAAATTAAAGCTAAACAAAGCGCCAGGCCCGGATGATCTTCCTGGAGAATTATATAAAATTCTTGCAGATTCGGTTACCCCCATTCTCTGTGAGCTTTTCAATGGTTTCCTACAAGATAATCAAACACCTTCTAAATATTTTACAGAATCTAGAATAATCTTAATTTACAAACAAGGTAAAAATAAAGAACTAATGGAGTCTTACAGACCCATCTCTCTGTTAAACGTGGATTACAAAATCCTTACCCACATCTTAGCAGACAGACTGCAAAAAGTGATTAGTGAACTGGTCCATCCTGACCAAACTGGTTTTATCAAAGGAAGGACACTTATTAAAAACCTCAGGAAACTAGAAATAGCAATTAATTACTGTGAACAAAAAAAAGAAGGGAGAGAAAAGCTCACAGAGGATGCAGCAATTATTTCGATTGATACTCAGAAAGCGTTTGACACACTACTTTGGGATCATATGTTGACAACTATTAATAAGTTCGGTATCCAGGGTAAATTTTCCCATATTATTGCCTTACTGTATTCTAATCCAGGGGCGAGTCTAAGTATTAATTCCTTAACTTCAGAACACTTTAGACTCCAGCGAGGAACGAGACAAGGTTGTCCGCTATCCCCGTTGCTTTTTAACTTAGCGTTAGAACCTCTGGCAATATTGTTTAGACAAGAACTGCTAGGGATAAATATCAAAGGACACAGAATAATCCAAGCCATATATGCCGATGATCTGCTTATATTTGCTCAAAATCTCCAATATAATCTGCCTATAATTATGGAAGCTTTAGAATCTTTTCAGGCTTTCTCCGGCTTTGCAATTAACAAAGAAAAATCAGAACTTATGTGGCTTATCAAATTAAAAAGCTCTCCAGAAACCCCTTTTAAAGTAACCAAAGATCATATTACATATCTAGGGATAAAATTTGCATCTAACTCTAAGAGATGGTACAAGTTAAATTTTGTACCAGCTATTGCATCACTCCAGGCAGATTTAGAAAGATGGAAGAACCTGCCTATTTCATTTATGGGACGAATACATTTAATAAAAATGATTTCTCTCCCTAAATTTTTATATATTTTTCAGGCTCTCCCACTTCTACTACTAAGGAAAGATTGTCAGTTAATCAATAAACTAATATCGCAATTTATTTGGTGCAAAAAAAAACCTAGGATAGCGTTGAAACGTTTGAGTGCCAGGAAAGAGGCTGCAGGTTCGGCTCTTCCCGATTTTGAGATGTATAACATAGCTTCTAACCTAAAATTTGTTTGGGACTGGTTTTCGGAAACAGGACACTTCTCCTTGCTAGAAATTGAAGGAGCTTTAGTAGCACCTTATGCCCTGAAAGCATTAACACACATGCCTTTAAAACTAATTCCTATAGAAACAAGGGGGATGCTTATCATAGACCAACCAATACGGGCCTGGCGTCAATTCTGTGCTAAAATTGGGATCAGCCATCGGGGTTCAGCTTTCCTCTCAATTAAAGGTAATCCTGAATTCGAGGTAGGCTATGACTCAGCTAGATTTAATGCCTGGTCAGACCGTGGGATTAATCATATTGCACAGCTAATTAAAAAAGAAGACAACTCGATTAAATCTTTTAATGAATGTAAATCGGAATTTGACATACCAAATCGTTTATTCTTCTCTTATTTACAACTACGGCACTATGCTGATCAATGTAGGAAAATAATGGCTTTAGAGTGGGACAATGATATATTAAGGCAGATAACTAGTATGTTTCAAGCAGGAAATTATTCTATCACAAACTCTTATAATGCTTTACTTACTTCTCAAGAACAAAGCAATAAAAGATATTTGGAACTTAAATGGGATATAGCAGGTGATAACTCACAAGAATTAGATTTATTTAAGAACTCGGGAGATAGGGTAGCCAAGGCAATGAGAGGGGAATACTTTAGAGAACAACAGTTAAAGATTTGGTATCAATGCTATTTTACACCTAGCTGGCAGGCTCGGTGGGACAAAAAACATGAGAACATAGCCTGTAGGAAATGCAAGTATCTGGCAGCAGATATGTTCCATCTTTTTTGGTCCTGTCCTGTAATCCAAAGATTCTGGGGGAAAATCTCATTTTGGGTCACTAAAATCTTAATCCAACACTTTCAAGTTAGTAAACATGCAGTCTTTTTCTTAGCAAACCAGGAAGAAGTAGGCCCTAGTTATTTATTAATAAACACAATGATACTGTTCGGTAGGAAACTGGTTTTAAAATATTGGCAGTCTAACAAAGAACCCAAATTCTCTGAATTTAAAAAGGGGATAACATATCAAATGTTTCTAGAACAAGCCTTAGTAAAAGCACAGATAGATAACAACATTAGGTTCTTTATAAATAAATGGGGGATTTTCATTAAATCTCTGGATCAGGAAACTCAAAAATTGATCCTGCAGCCATTTAAAAATTCTCTTTTCTTATTGGAAGCTAACCTTAGAGGTGAGTGGCTACTTGACTGAAGGATTCTGGTGAAAGCTGGGTGAGGAGAGGGGGGGGCTGTGTGGGTTTTTTTTTTTTTTTTTTTTTTTTTTTTTTTCTCTCCTTTTTTTTCCTTCTTTCTTCTTCTTTTCTCTTCTCTGTTTTTCTTTTCTCTGTGTGTGTGCCAGTTAGGATCTAGAGTTTATAGCATTAATGGTGATCAGAGTTTTGGGAGGGTTTTTTATGTATTAAGAAAAATTGCCAGGTCAGAATTGTCTTTCTTTCATTTCTCGAGTGGATAGGTGAATTTCTTCACCCATTTAAGGTGTCCTTTCATGTCTAAGCGAGACTGTATTCTGTTTTGTATTAACGTACACTTTATTGCAAGCATTTTTCTTATTTGCTTTTTTGTTGGATTCACCTACTGTTAAATGTTTATCTTTCTTGGCAAAATAAAAAAAAAAGAAATTTAAAATAATGCAGCAGGGTTATCCTCTTAAGATACCTTTTATCAATAAGTGTATACACTAAGGTAAAGTTAGAGGGTATCTATGTGTCTGAAGGTTGCAGAGTAACATAAATAGCAGTTAATCAAAGGTAGAGTGTAATGGTATCAAACAATTGTAGCATTTGAACCTACGTAATAAGTAACGCTTACTGAGGAATGTGTTATAAGGAAACAAGCACTAGCAACAAAGTAACTTCAGTAAATGTACTGTAACAAACAATCATCAGGATTTTGGTTCAGGTAGCAACCGTTTACCTTCCTGGCTGAGAGAGTTGTAGCTGCTGAAAGCAGAGTGAGGAGCGAGTGTGAAGCCGGCGTGTGACGTCACCACAAAAGGAAGTCCGTGCTGCTAGCAGTTAGAGAAGCCTGGCTTGGTGTTGCAAAAGAGCAGGATATTCCAAGTAGCGTAGAAGGTAACCTTGCAAGGTAATGTGGAGCAAGTGCAGGAATTATCAAAACAACTTACTTACTTAGAAAAGTAAGGAAATTGGCTGAGAATTAACTGTTTAAGGAAACAGTGACAATACCAAGCAGTAGGCTAAGTAATAGAAGGCTATTTATAGCGGATGTATGGAGGAGGTTCCAAGAATTAAAGGGGAAGTAACAGAAAAGAAGAATATGTAAGATGATTAGCATAAACCATCACTAAGTTCCTGACAGGCATTTAGCGGCCTTCTAATTACCAAAAAGTAATGCCACAGCCATAAATGTCTGCTATTTCTGAACAAAAAGGGATCCCAGAGAAGCAGTTACAACCATTTGTGCCATAATTGCACAAGTTGTTTGTAAATAATTTCAGTGAGAAATTCAAAAGTTTGTGAAAAAGTGAAATTTTTATTATTTGATCGCATTTGGCGGTGAAATGGTGACATGAAATATACCAAAGTGGGCCTAGATCAATACTTTGGGTTGTCTACTAAAAAAAGATATATACATGTGAAGGGTTATTTAGGGATTCCTGACAGATATCAGTGTTCCAATGTTTGAAAATAGCAAAGTGCTACTTGTACTTATTGCCCTATAACTTGCAAAAAAAGCAAACAACATGTAAACATTTTGTATTGCTTAACTCAGGACAAAATTTAGAAACTGTTTAGCATGGGTGCTTTTTGGTGGTTGTAGATGTGTAACAGATTTTGGGGTCAAAGTTAGAAAAAGTGTGTTTTTTCAATTTGTTCATCATATTTTATAATTTATACATAGTAAATTATAAGATATGATGAAAATAATGGTATCTCTAGAAAGTCCATTTAATGGCGAGAAAAATGGTATATAATATGTGTGGGTACAGTAAATGAGTAAGAGGAATATTACAGCTAAACACAAACACCGCAGAAATGTAAAAATAGCCTTGGTCCCAAACGGTTAGAAAATGGAAAAGTGCTTTGGTCACTAAGGGGTTAAGCAACTTTGTAATTTACTCCTATTATCAATTTTAGGTTCAGCACCTGGGTAGTGCTTGCTGATTGTTGGCTAAATGTGTATTTGTGCACAATAAAGACACCTTTGTGATATATATATATACACAATGCCTTGCAAAGTATTCACCCCCTTTACTTTTTTTACCTATTTTGTTACATTACAGCCTTAAGTTCAATGTTTTATTAATCTGAATTTTGTGTGATGGATCAGAACACAATAGTCTAAGTTGGTGAAGTGAAATGAGAAAAATATATACATAAAACTATTTTTTAGAAATAGAAAGCAGAAAATTGGCATGTGCGTATGTATTCACCCCTTTTGTTATGAAGCCCATAAAAAGCTCTGGTGCAACCAATTACCTTCAGAAGTCACATAATTAGTGAAATGATGTCCACCTGTGTGCAATCTAAGTGTCACATGATCTGTCATTACATATACACACCTTTTTTGAAAGGCCCCAGAGGCTGCAACACCACTAACCAAACACTGCCATGAAGACCAAGGAACTCTCCAAACAAGTAAGGGACAATGTTGTTGAGAAGTACAATTCAGGGTTAGGTTATAAAAAAATATCCAAATCTTTGATTATTCCTAGGAGCACCATCAAATCTATCATAACCAAATGGAAAGAACATGGCACAACAGCAAACCTGCCAAGAGACGGCCGCTCACCAAAACTCACGGACCAGGCAAGGAGAGCATTAATCAGAGAGGCAGCACAGAGACCTAGGGTAAACCTGGAGGAGCTGCAGAGTTCCACAGCAGAGACTGGTGTATCTGTACATAGGACGACAATAAGCCGTACGCTCCATAGAGTTGGGCTTTATGGCAGAGTGGCCAGAAGAAAGCCATTACATTTAGCAAAAAACAAAATGGCACGTTTTGAGTTTGCGAAAAGGCATGTGGGAGACTCCCAAAATGTATGGAGGAAGGTGCTCTGGTCTGATGAGACTAAAATTTAACTTTTCGGCCATCAAAGAAAATGCTATGTCTCGCGCAAACCCAACACATCAAATCACCCAAAGAACACCATCCCCACAGTGAAACATGGTGGTGGCAGCATCATGCTGTGGGGATGTTTTTCAGCAACTGGGACTGGGAAACTGGTCAGAGTTGAGGGAAAGATGGATGGTGCTAAATACAGGGATATTCTTGAGCAAAACCTGCACCACCTTGTGCGTGATTTGAGGCTAGGACGGAGGTTCACCTTCCAGCAAGACAATGACCCCAAACACACTGCTAAAGCAACACTTGAGTGGTTTAAGGGGAAACATGTAAATGTGTTGGAATGGCCTAGTCAAAGCCCAGACCTCAACCCAATAGAAAATCTGTGGTCAGACTTAAAGATTGCTGTTCACAAGCATCCAACTTGAAGGAGCTGGAGCAGTTTTGCAAGGAGGAATGGGCAAAAATCCCAGTGGTAAGATGTGGCAAGCTCATAGAGACTTATCCAAAGCTTGGAGGTGTGATTTTTAGAGGTGTCTCTAAAAAGTATTGACTTGAGGAGGTGAATAGTTATGCACATTGACATTTTCTGTTATTTTGTCCTATTTGTTGTTTGCTTCACAATAAAAAAAAAAAACATCTTCAAAGTTGTGGGCATGTTCTGTAAATTAAATGATGCAAATCCTCATACAATCCATGTTAATTCCAGGTTGTGAGGCAGCAAAACACGAAAAATGCCAAGGGGGTGAATACTTTTGCAAGGCATTGTAGATATATAATTTTTTAAATAAATTTATCATTTTTTTTAAGTGTAGAACATAGGAATTTAAAGTATTCCTAATGCCCCTTAATGCAGTTGATCTAGACTAGCGCTAAAGTGTGAAAAAAAATAGTGTGCCATTAAGACCGCTGCTCCTTAACTTGTCCGCTGCCTCTGAGGCTGCGGATAGCAATCCGCCCGATCAAATACGATCGGGTTAATTGACACCCCCTGCTAGCGGCCGATTGGTTAAATGCAGACAGCGACCTGGCGGACATGATTTGCTACAGTGAATCATGTCCGCCTGGGGTTTGATAAATCTACGCCATAGTCTTTCATTACTTTCATTCTACGACCTTCTCACATTCTCCATCTTTTTCTCTCATATGTTTTTACAGGCATATGATATTTAAATATGTTCTTTTCCATCTTAAAGAGAGAGTTTCAAAATGTATTAGTGTTTTCTTTAATGTTTGTTTCTGTGCTGAATAAACTAACTTTTTTTTCTCAGGGAGTTGCCTTTTATTAGCCAGTGCACAATAGAGTCTTAGTTATACACAATCATGTACTTTACAATCATGCACTTTTTGTTAGTTTAACTTTAAACTCAAACATATATGACTTAACCATTCCCTTGCAAAAACTATTTTTTACATGTTTAAATGCTTATCTTTCATGTACATGAACATTTTGGAATTTTGCCCTGAGAGCCAGATTCTGTAGAAACTTCCCTGGTTGCTACATGCAGGCATAATATGATATGCATATGATAATCCATGTAGCACACTCTTGATGCTACATAGTTATGGCTGTCATACAGATGCCACTGCATTTTATTTTACATCTATGTAGCAACAGCTGGAACCCAAAAAAACACACATGAACAAAAATAAAATGATTGTCCACATTGCATTATAACATCTCCAGTTCCTATCTCAATAAAATCTAAACTAGGTGTTAATTTTTACTTGGTGGTTGTGTGGCTACTATTTGATCGCATATGAAAAGCAATTGGTACTAAAAGTGCAGTATCTTTGTATTTAAATCTGAGTGAGTGTGTAGGCATATTCTTTAAAGGTTATTCAGCATAAATTCTCATTTATCCTTGATGCAACTGTGAGAAAGAAAAAAGTTCTATGATGCTCACCAGAGAAACTGTTTTGAGAAAAACAACCAATGAATATTAGTACAGAGTTTATATTTTTCTTTACTGTTATCTTGCAGGATTTCATCATAATATCACAGGATTTTATAGTAAACTTTAAACTGAAGAGAAAAATTAAATGACTGTGCCTGCAAATGCCAGAAGCACCTTCTCTTGCAAGTCCCAGGACAAGCATCCAGATTGGAAGTCCCTCTGTTATGAGATGATGCTACTGAGGAAATTATCTTTACATAGAGATGTGAATGTGATGTTTTTACTCAGCTTGTTATAGTTATAATGCATCATATTCAATGGTTTTAGCATATGGGTAAAATTTCCATTTACTTAATATTTTTTCTTACCATTGAGTTTAAAGTACAGTGAAGCATACCATAAACACATTTTCTAAAGCATACATTGTTAGTCGTTAAGGATTTTTTGGAACAATAATACCACACCAAGATTGCGGCAAGACCGAACTATAAAAAAAACAAGCCCCATAGAATGACTAGCGACGTACAGGTAGTGATGTTGTGAATAGTTGCCAGCGAACATAGCATGTTCGCGTTCGCCTCGGCGGGCGAACATATGCGATGTTCGATCCGCCCCCTATTCATCATCATTGAGTAAACTTTGACCCTGTACCTCACAGTCAGAATACACATTACAGCCAATCAGCAGCAGACCCTCCCTCCCAGACCCTCTCACCTCCTGGACAGCATCCATTTTAGATTCATTTGGAAGCTGCATTCTTAGTGAGAGGAGGGACAGTGTAGCTGCTGCTGATTTAATAGGGAAATTGATAGCTAGGCTAGTGTATTCAGTGTCCACTACAGTCCTGAAGGACTCATCTGATCTCTGCTGTAAGGACAGCACCCCAAAAAGCCCTTATTAGGGCTAGAACATCAGTCTGCTTTTTTTTTTTCCCTGTGTAATCTAATTGCAGTTGCCTGCCTGCCAGCGTGTGTGTCAGGCTTACAGCGTATACTGTGCCCACTTGCCCAGTGCCACCACTCATATCTGGTGTAACAGTAGTGTACATTTTGTGACAGGAACACTTTTAACCACGGTCTTCTAGGGCACAAATGCAGCACAGGACAATCCACTGTAGTTTAAAAGGCTTTATTTTTCACAGCAATAACAAACAGGCAGATCATTTTCAAAAGAGGGAAATCCTTCCTCTGCAGCAAAGTTAAGTACTTTTAAATGTGTCCCAGCACTTCACAGCATTCCACAAGTGCTTTGTAAAAATAATGTCCTTTTACAGTTCACAGGAACAAAAGTCTTTTACACAGTGTAACAAACACACACACCAGCTTCTGTAGCTGTATATCTCTCTCCCAAGGCCTAAGTGAGGCTGCTATTTAAACCCTCACAACTTCTAATTAGCCACACCTGTGATTAGCTGCTAGACAGCTTCACAGCTGTCTGGGATAATCAAATACACACTCTTTCTCCCTGGGGTTTTAACTGAAAAGAGAAATAGCATGTACAATGCTTGGTCTTAAATATCTTCCATTTATAACCAGGCCTTGCTTTCTGTCACATATCCTCCCCCCCCAGCTCACACCCAGTGGGTTGAGCGACCATGGACATCAATAAATGTACCCGAGACAAACCATCGCATTGCCCTGCAAAAGGCCGGCCCTGTGCTCAACAGTAAAATTGAAGGGTTGCAAGCTAAGAAACCACCTAGTAACCCTTGAATTTGTTTCCTTATTCTGACTCATCCATGTGAGAGGAGCATGATCTGTTATTAATTTAAATTTTCTTCCCAACAGATAGTACCTAAGGGTCTCTAAAGCCCACTTAATGGCAAGGCATTCTTTCTCCACTATAGAATAGTTCTTTTCCTGTGAAACAAGTTTTCTGCTTAGGAAAAGGACAGGATGCTCTTCTCCCTGACACTCCTGCGAGAGAACTGCTCCTAAACCAACATCAGAGGCATCTGTCTGTACAATAAAATCTTTATCGAAATTGGGGGTTACCAAAACTGGATGGGCACAAAGGGCATCTTTCAAATGCTTAAAAGCTTGTTCTGCTTCTGGGGACCATTTTATCATAATTGGGGCCCTTGCTTTTGTGAGATCTGTCAAGGGTGCCGCAATTGTAGCGAAATTTGGGATAAACCTTCTATAATAACTAGTTATCCCAATAAATGCTCTTACTTGTTTTTTAGTTAGAGGCTGTGGCCAGTTCTGTATGGCCTCTACTTTTGTTGTCTGAGGTTTAACTAATCCTCTACCAATAGTATAACCCAAGTACTTAGCTTCCTGTAAACCAACAGTACATTTTGCAGGATTGGCAGTTAACCCAGCGGACCGTATTGCATCAAGTACTGCTTGAACTTTTGGAAGATGGGATTCCAAATCTGTACTATAAATTATAACATCATCCAAATATGCTGCCGCATAACGAACATGGGGTTTCAAAATTCTATCCATCATCCTCTGGAATGTTTCTAAACTATGGAGGTTTACAATGGCACTACTGTGGCAATCCCCACAAATATTAGGTTGGTTACCCCCCGTCCTACTTGTTGCGTTTCAATTGTGCCTCAAGTGGGGTTAGATCAATGTAAAGGGTGTGGGTTGGTGCTCAGCATTAACTTGAACTATAACACACAAAAAGTGGATAAAGATCCACTGAAAGAATGCCAATAGCACTCTATGCCTAGGCTGGAAGGCGTGCGGTCCGGATATAGTTAAAACATAACTTTTATTAATAGATTGATTAAAATATACACAAACACACAAACATATATTAAAATTACCACTCTGTTAGGTGATTCTATATAAGGGTGATGGCTATCAATTACAAATATGGGCCTCAGATAAGTAATGCCATCACCTATAGAAATATGATATTCTTAGTTTAGTAAATTAGGGCACTCCCACTGGCCACCTAAAATCAGGTAACTAAGGTAGAGGGGGACAGAGCTTGCTTATTAATATTGAAATTATCAATTATATTTGTGCTCAGTCTTAGCCCAACTCCCTACAATGTGAATGTCCGTTGGTATTGAAATGTACACAATACCTGTCACATTGGGTCTCTCAGAGTAACCACAGCTAAGTTTTCCGATAAATTAGGTATCTCTAACTGGTGATTCTGTGAGTTTGGGATACCCTGGTGACAGACACCTTATGTAGATAGATGTGTATATTTGCACCAATACCCTTCAGAATTGAATAAATTGTGATAATCCACTGAAAGCTATTATAAACATTAAGACTTTGTCAGCTTCCTTAATTAATTCATTCAATGGGTGACAATTTGGTTCACTCTGAATGGATGAAAAATGTTATTCAGGTTGTTGGAAGTTATCTAGGTTTTATTAATTGGGTATCAATGGTATTGTGTGTGTTAGAATCTAAAAGGATTGTGTTTTCGTTATACCTGCAAGGTAAACGGTACTTGATTATACAATATCTTATCACGTGCCAGAAATAAAGTAACAATCTTTTATGTACAGAGTTAATTCTGTTTAACTCCGGGTAATACCCACTCAGATTCTTTGATCATATAATCTTTTCCTGTTTATATACACAGGTTTTAGGTTATACATTAGTGATTCATATATTTCTTTTTAGTAGCAAAGGTTTGCAAACGTATTATATTGGTGTCTGATTTTTACCGTGTGTATATTAGGAACTAGTATTAAAATATTCAACTCAGCGTACCATCTTCATGATAGTATGTATGATTAGTTCCTCAACTTAGTTTAATACCCATATAGGAAAGTCCCTGCTGATATGTTGTTTCTAAGTAACACAGGACTGATTGTATACCGTGTCTTAGTATGATCTCAGTATCTATCATATGATTCAATCCCCTTAGTGATGTGTTGTATCTCAGCTAAGAGTTTCTCTTCTAAGCACTGAAACGTTTCTGTATAGCTATAGGAGAATTTGAATTAACTTGTCAGTTGATTTCTAGACTGTAATAAATTTATTATAATTCTACGGTATCTTGATAGAATAATGTGTCAGTGGCAGTCGGAGCGCTACAGCTTCTTTGTATGATTAGTGCTTCAATAGTAGCCCATCTCCCATCTATATTCCGTATTATGTATAGTTAATCAAAATTGCTTACAATGATTTCATAAACCTATTTCCGCAAGAATATTGCGTTTAAATTAGCTACGGTTTTTGATAATATTTGTCTAACAATATTGCTAGATAGATTAACTTTAGAAAGCGTCGGTACTGCTGAATAGGTATGAAGTTCAGTATTCAGGATCGTGATCTACAGATGGCTAATAGTATTCTATCAGGAGAGTATTGTGTAGCATACCGCTATGTATATAAATAAAACATCCAGATACTGACACAATGTTAGATTCTGTATGTTACCCAGTAATCTGGGAATGATATGCCGGCTGATAGTATCGTTTCTTAATAGTATTGTGTACTTTGTTAAATAACCGGTTCAATATTGTGTTACCGCTGATTTAGGTTCAGCGTTGTGGATTAGCAGGCTGTGGTTGCCGAGTAATATGGCGAGTTTCCCTCACATTCTATGTTAAACTAATATAATTAGAATTATAGTTATCATTCTATTTACTAAATTTTAACAGAGTGGTTCTGAAATAGCGTCTTACTGCTGACGCGTTTCGCCCAAACTGGGCTTTTTACTAAGAAATGGTGCAAGTATACTCGACCACTCAACTGTCGGCCATTTTTCTCTTTCTGCTGTGCGTTCAAATGCCAAAAGATACGCCTCAACATCATCAGCTGCTGTCATTTTTTGAAGATAATGACTAGCCCTTATTACTCTGGAACCTTGGCTGCCACCAACATATTCAGAGTTCAGTCTTTCTGATATGGCTTGAACCTCTCGTTGCAGAGTCTGTGTAGCACTTTGCTGCTCCTCCCGGGTCTTCCTGAATGTCTCAGCTTGCACAGCAGCCATCTGTTGTATCAACAATTCACTGTTCTCCTTCTGTGATTTAGCCAGCAGCATAGCACTCTCTGACTGGGCCAAGACCAACTGTTGTAGTGCTGCACTATTTTCAGCAGCTTTTCTGTTAGTCTCCTGCTGTATAGCATTAGAATGGATCAAAGCTTTAATGACTTCCTCCATGTTGCTTGCAGATTATTATGCCCACAGACATACAACGTGGTTGCCCGTATTCTCCACCAAGTGTGACAGGAACACTTTTAACCACGGTCTTCTAGGGCACAAATGCAGCACAGGACAATCCACTGTAGTTTAAAAAGCTTTATTTTTCACAGCAATAACAAACAGGCAGTTCATTTTCAAAAGAGGGAAATCCTTCCTCTGCAGCAAAGTTAAGTACTTTTAAATGTGTCCCAGCACTTCACAGCATTCCACAAGTGCTTTGTAAAAATAATGTCCTTTTACAGTTCACAGGAACAAAAGTCTTTTACACAGTGTAACAAACACACACACCAGCTTCTGTAGCTGTATATCTCTCTCCCAAGGCCTAAGTGAGGCTGCTATTTAAACCCTCACAACTTCTAATTAGCCACACCTGTGATTAGCTGCTAGACAGCTTCACAGCTGTCTGGGATAATCAAATACACACTCTTTCTCCCTGGGGTTTTAGCTGAAAGGAGAATGCTTGGTCTTAAATATCTTCCATTTATAACCAGGCCTTGCTTTCTGTCACAATTTAAATAAAACAACACTTTTTTGACTGTGAAATAATAGCAGACAGCTGAGAGTACCCAAGATGGCCGCCAATAAGGCAGATGGGGAGGGTTAGAGAGCTGTTTTGGGGGGTATCAGGGAGGTTGGGGGCTAAGGGGGGATGCTACACCACAGCATATGTAAATATGCTAAAAAAAATTAAAAAAAATTAAAAACCTTTTATTTTAGTACTGGTAGACTTTCTGCCAGTACTTAAGATGGCGGGGACAATTGTGGGGTGGGGGAGGGAAGGGAGCTGTTTGGGAGGGATCAGGGGGACTGTTGTGTCAGGTGGGAGGCTGATCTCTACACTAAAGCTCCCTACAAACTACCTAATTAACCCCTTCACTGCTAGCCATAATACACGTGTGATGCGCAGCAGCATTAAGCGGCCTTCTAGTTACCAGAAAGCAACGCCAAAGTCATATATGTCTGCTATTTCTGAACAAAGGGGATCCCAGAGAAGCATTTACAACCATTTGTGCCATAACTGCACAAGCTGTTTGTAAATAATTTCAGTGAGAAACCTAAAATTGCGAAAAAATGTAAGTTTTTTTAAATTTGATCGCATTTGGCGGTGAAATGGTGGCATTAAATATACCAAAATGGGCCTAAATCAATACTTTGGGTTGTCTACTACACTACACTTAAGCTAAAATTAACTCTACAAGCTGCCTACATGCTCCCTAATTAACCCCTTTACTGCTGGGCATAAAACACGTGTGGTGCGCAGTGGCATTTAGCAGCCTTCTAATTACCAAAAAGCAACGCCAAAGCCATATAAGTCTGCTATAATGGCATGTCTGGCACACAGTGTTGGGGTAAGGGTCCATCTGACCACTGATACCTGGTCTGCAAAGCATGGTCAGGGCAGGTATATCCCCTACACTGCGCACTGTGAAGCCGGCGTAACCCTTACACTACCTGATCGATACAACACCATACCTGATGTTTTAAAGCACGTTATTCCAAACAATTTAGGAATGTTAGGTGATTTATGCCCTTTATGGATTAAAACCAGACTCTGCATCAACTATGTAATTTTCCATGGGAGTTTTGCCATGGATCCCCCTCCGGCATGCCACAGTCCAGGTGTTGAAACAACTTTTCCATCACTATTGTGGCCAGAAAGAGTCCCTGTGGGTTTTAAAATTCGCCTGCCTATTGAAGTTTATGGCGGTTCGCCCGTTCCACAAAAGTTCGCGTTTGCGAACCCAATTTTTTAGGTTCGCAACATCACTACGTACAGGGTACATCCCTGGTCTTTAAGGGGTTATATACATAGGGCCAGATTACAAGTGGCACTCTAACAGTTACGTGCGAGCAATATCGAGTTTATCGCGGCTGTTTGTGCACATCGGATGTATTGCTCGTATTACAAGTTGAAAGTAAATGCGATCGCTTGAACGCAATTGAAGATAACGTGCGTTGGGATATCGCATCCTCAGAGCTCTGGTTAACTGTTTCACGAAACGAAAAAAAAGTGTCACAAAAAACATCAAAAATACATTATAAAGTACAGTTAGACTCATAATAGCACTACCTAATAAAAGTGATTGTAAAAAAATGGTACACAAAGTTATAAGGGCTCAAAAATATGAGGTCTCAGGTGTTAGAAGAAAGGCAGGCAAATGCAGAGATACATACATATATATGTCTAAAAATGGATGTATGTATTTACAGTATTTACAGACATATATACACACGTATACATATATAGACATATATAAATATATATATATATATATATATATATATATATATATATATATATATATATATATATATATATATATATATATATATATATATATGTGCATTGGAGCCCTTTACAGTCAAGTAGATGAAAATATGAAAAAGCATTCATATTAAATAAAGTGTTATACTGTGTATTTACTGTAAATATTTCACATTACAATGTTCTGCACATAGCAGAACATAGTCTTTGTATTTTTTAAATAGATATTCATATACAATATATATATATATATATATATATATATACACACACACCTATATATAATAATATAGATATATATTGTACCAAAATATCATTATATATATATATATATATATATATTTATTTATGAATAAATAGAACATATTTTACTATGGGAAGAACATTGGAATGTGAAATATTCATATTTTCATGTTGGGTTAGTGCACTTGAGACTATGCAATTGGGTTTGTGCATGAGTAGGGTGTTTTGTATGGGGTATATGTTAACAAGGTCGTTATATTCTAACTTTTTACTTTTAACTTGTAATACGAGCGCTACCCGATGCTTGCAAAAAGCTTAAAAGGGGGAGTGAATCAGGAGCGCTACAGCTAAAGGTGCTAAGAAATAAGACTATGAATACTATACTTGAAAGTATAACAAGGACAATATCGTATCTAAAATATGACACAATTTAATTGCACAAACGATAATAACAGATAAAAACGGACGTCTCCGTGAGTGAAACTTCTTAAGTTGCCGCCATATAAATGTTGCAATGGCAAAAAGAGTTTGTGGTGTAAGTATAAACAGTCCAGTGTACACTTTCAGTATTTTTATTACGTGTTGGTTTGCTAGCAAACAAGGGCTTACCCCAGACTTTCCACTCGATGTTCTCTGTGGGTTAGTTACAGCCGTATGCGTGATGACGTCACTTATGTGGGCGCTGTCCCAAACGAGCTCTCTGATTGGTCCAAATTCGGAACCAGCCAACAGCGGTAGTGGTGACTCTTTTAACTAGAGTATAGCGATCATCCGATGACAGGTACCTGCTCTTAGTGCTAGGTAGCACGCAAGGTATAAAAATGAATGGTGTAAGTAAACTTGATTATCCGATAAGGAGTTCAGAGAGTTAGTTGCACAGTCTTTCCAATAGCTAATTATATTAGCGTAATTGCACAATCCTCATGAACACTGTGGTAGCTCCAGCTACATATAGTGAATCTCAGTAGTTGTTGCAGCACAACAACGCGTTTCTCCCTCTACAGGGCTTTCTCAAGATTCATTCATCTTGTGCAATTACGATATTGTCCTTGTCATACTTTCAAGTATAGTATTCATAGTCTTATTTCTTAGCACCTTTAGCTGTAGCGCTCCTGATTCACTCCCCCTTTTTAGCTATTTTATTTACCTATTTTGGGAACACATAGGTATTCTCAGGAGTTTGGTGTTGTTCACCCCGCGCTCACTGGTCTAATATCCTCTGTTTTGCAAAAAGCTTACTTCTAGAGAAGTTAGTGCTTGAGCAGGGGCATTAAATATCACTCTACTTTTAATGTGGCTCATAATATCTTTCAAATAGATAAAAAGTGAAACAGCTTTGAATATAAACTTTTCAAGATTGTCACCAGTGGTGGGGCTACAACATATACCTTTAAAAATTTACCATAAATGCAGATAATTGAGATCTATAATAAATATGATTTACTATTATTTCATAAATGAAAACTTCCTTTCTGGAACTATTATAAGAGTCTTTATCCTGATTCTAATCTCTTTTAATACCTTTGATTCAATCCTCTTTCAAAGAGTGCACAACATATGTCTAAAATCTTGTGTAACATAAGGCTTGGGGCTACAGTGTAGAATTTTTAAGTCATTTTACCTGGCTGATCATATTTTAGCAATATTCCTCATTGTAATATAATGTATGAATGTCTTTCTGGATTTGAACAATAACACCAACTTATCATTGTGTCATGCTACCATATAGGCACTGTTATTTGTGCCCCAAAAAATTAATAGTAGACAGGACTGTAGAAAAGTTACAGAAAGTTGGGCACAATTACAGATGTACAGAGACGGTGTTCTGGCAAGAACTGCAATTCATCAAAAACTGCAATCTGATACATCTGATTGGTCCGTGTCCAGTTAGTGACAGGATTCACAACCAATCAGATGGACACTGTAATCACCTATCTTCACTATCTATTTTGCCTCCGCCTGGGGGGTTCAAGGGGGGGGGGGTGAAGCCCCCCGTTGTAAACCGAATTTTCAAAGGTTTACTTGGGGTGTATGCCAGAGGATTGGTGGCGCGCCCCCCAGACAGAGGCAAAACATATAAAAAATAGAAGACTCACCAGAAGTGATATCAGATTGCAGTTTTCGATGAATTGCAGTTCTCAACAGAACAACGGCTCTTAAGCTTACATTCCTGCTTTTTCAAATAAAGATAGCAAGAGAACAAAGGAAAATTGATAATAGGAGTAAATTAGAAAGCTGCTTAAAATTGAATGCTCTATCTGAATCATGAAAGAAAAAAAATTGGGTTTCATATCCCTTTAAGGGAGATAAATAAGGTTAATCACCAAGGCTTTAAAGAAGTCCTGCAAATAAATGTATTTATTTGAAATATTTAGCAATTCAGTATTTAATTGCTAATGCTTGTCCTTCAGTCTTGAGGCTGTGTGACTTGTCTCACACTGTATCCCTGCAGCCTTGGACAGACAGCATCCAGTCTACTAGCGCCCCTTAGCCCTGCTCTTTCTGCTGTGGCCCTCAAATTAACTAACTAAAGTTTGTTAGGGTAGCAGTGCTTTGTAGAAAGGTGTCAGTGGAAACAATAAGTGAATGCACACACGCCCCTCCCCCATGCAGCACCGTCTAATGCAGGGTGAGAGGGAACTTGTACCTAGCAGAGAAGTGACACGTACTGATGTGGCTGATGTATAGTGTCATGTTGATACTTCACACATTAAGGTAAGGTTTATTTTTAGAGATTTTATTCTCTGTCTCAGATTTTACAGCTTCCCATAGTAGTTCTGCTGTTCCAGTCAGTAAACTTATATTTGTCTGTACCTCCATGCTTCCTCCTCAGTCTTTACCTTCCTTTGCTCCTGTTGGCTGCTAACCTCACACCAGAATCACATTAAAAAGCATCAGCTTGTTTGATTAGATGAGCCATAGCTGATCTTGTTCTCCCCAAAATGTCAGGATTCCCCCTTACAGGTCAGACACACCCCAGTATACTGCACACATACTTTGTATTTTTAATATTGGCCCCAGTACAGATTACTAGAGCCTTTTCCACTTTCATTGGAAATGAAAAAAACACCCCATCTAAATGTATTCTGTGAGATGCCATTTAGTTTGTGTGGTTATAGTATTATGTATGCTGTAAAGTATGTGTGTGTGTAAGAGGGATTGTGTGTGTTTGTGTGTACATGTATATGTGTATGCTCTGGAGAGTGTATGTTGGTGTGTACATGTGTATGCTCTGGAGTGTGTGTGTGTATATGGGTTAGGGGAGCTTGTTATGTTAGGCATTCCCTTGGTATTCATGAAAGTGGTAATTTTGCTGTATAGTGCCTGTCTAAACAATAAATATGTAGTGAATATCTCAAAACTGGTGAGTTGCTTTAAGGGGGGCCCAAAATAAATTCTTGCACCGGGGCCCTGTAGACATTAGGTCCGCCAATGATTTTTACTATGTGATGCTGTACATCACATAAAAAAAAAATTTGTATATATATATATATATATATATATATATATATATATATATATATATATATATATATATATATATATATTAAAAACCAACATTTAATTCATTAATTAATTAATTAATATATAAATATATTAAATTAAACCACAGTGGAGGAATTGATATATTTATTTACTTTTTTTACTTATTAGTACTGCTTAGGTCCAGTTTCACATATTGCAATTTATTTCATTTTTTTTTTTTTTTTTTTAATGATTAGCCCAGTAGTGGATGACCACTGCTGGGCTAATCATTTAAAGAAAATGATAAAATAAATTGATTTAGTTTTTTGGGATGTTGGGGTGGAGAGCGAAATTGCATGGGGGGGCACAAGAAAATATTTGCCCAGGGTCCAGTCAATATTAAAGACGGCCCTGGCAGTACTGATGGGAAATCTTAAACCGTCTCGCCTGAGCAGAGAGATTTCGATAATCGGGCCCCAAGATATTGCAGGGAAAATGTTTGAGTAGCATGTCCCTTTAAGATTGGTGTATCCCTGGAGTACTCTGGAACTGCAAAACCCTGCAAATGCTGATAAAGCATTTATTTACAGACAGGACTCTGCTTCAGGAATTCTTAGTGACTATGGTATACTAATAACAGTAGGCCCATGTATGTATGGTATTTGATTTTGTATTCAGGATAATAAAGCTTGCATAGTGTATATTAATACTAGTTGGTGTCTGTTATAACTTTGGCTGACTTTAACTGTGGTGGCCAACTTCGCACACTGTTAACAGTTTTTGTTATTATAAGGTGTAAAACTTGAGTGCTTGGATAGGGGAGGCCTGTCTTACAACGACCGTTTCATCAGGTGAAACGGTCGTTGTAAGACCGTGAAACGTCGTGTTTTAACATTGTTTTTAATAAAGTCTTTTAATTATATTAGACTTTCCACAGAATTTTAATATATATAGTTGCCGTCCAGTCACATAGAGCTGAAGTTGTGGTAACTTATGTGACTGCCATCTTAATACATTGTTTGGTTTGAACAGATTATCCCTCACTTTATGTGCACCTGTGTTTGGGCACAGCTACATTTACAACACGGAGGAGTCCGGAGAGTACGGGGATTAGTCTGCTGAGCGACTATAAGAGCTCAGAATGCTGTTGTGGCACTTATCAAGTGCCTGATATCCTGTAAGTACAACGGATTGGAGTAGGGGTTATTGTTGATACCACTGATGTTGCACTATTGTGGCGCCTTCTTTTGTCTTTTTGTTTGATACTGCAGAACTGTACACCAACTATTGTCCGGAAGAAGCAGCAAGCCGCAGATTCACTATCCATCTTGTGCAGGAGATACATTCATCACCCCCTGGTATAGGGGATATTACCATTGCTCGCTATCAAGCTTGTGGGACACTACCATTTGCTGCAGGGAATAGCGTTGCTATACACAATAAGTGATTTATAAATATGAACACTACGGGCTTGATTTCTGTATCTGATTGCATATTTTTATGTATATAGATCAATCTGTTTTGTTTGATTACTTATATATATATATCAGTATACGAGTTTCTTTCACTCTAACACTTATATTGTTTTACCACTTTTTTATTTTATGTTAGCTGACAAGCTTTCATCACTATACCATTATATTGAGTGATATTAGTTTGTGAGGTATTTTATCTCCATATTATATGATATACAAGATTTATTGTTTATTGTTAGTAGTAGGCGCAATAAACTTAAGAAGGCTCAGAAGCTACATGGCTCTAATGGGAGTACAAGATACAATAGAGATGCATATTTTTTGGGGGGATAAATTGTGGCTTACTCATTGCAAGTACTTAATATGTCCCATTATACTAGAGTGTTGAGACAGACAGAGCTATAGAAATACAAACATTACATATATGCAAATACTACAAAGCATCATGGTGCCATATATGTTATTACAATCTGAAGAATTAAAGTAAAACAAGACTTTTATAACTTTGACCAAATCCATTTATTTGTATCCAACATATTGAGATAGCATCAAAATCTGTTGCATAATTCTTCTCTTAAACAAAACTGCTTGTAACACTGACATGTCCAACTATATTTTGTATTACAAATACACATTTATATTTTTTACTATAGGCATTTATATAAGGTTGATGTGAGTACATTGTGTTTGAGAATAACTTGTTATACTTTTGGATGTGATCAATGTCATCAGTTGTTTTGCAATTCCAGAAACACACATGGTAAAGAGAATACATGTCAATTAATTGCACCGGAGCGGAAATGGGCTGTTACAGCTCAAGGGAGGCGATTGGTTAGTTCATGTTTAAAAGCCAGTGCTTCCAGTTTGATAACAGAAGCCTGATGAAACAGCTAGCACAGCTGAGAAACGCGTTGCAATCTGTTATTTGCCTTGTTTGTATATGCTTTGGGTGAATGCACGCACCCTTAGTTTTTATCTTGTTTTTAAAAAAAAATATACTGAACTTTTTTGAAGCCTGAGCTTGGTTTGATTTGCCTGGTGCGGACACCTGGACTACTGGGTCCTTTTCTCTACACATTGAATCAGTTAGCTGGGGCACTGAGAGTTCCCAGCCTGCACTATTTAGCACATTGGGTGCTGCCATTCTTGTGAGTATAACTACAACACAAGACACACACACGTACACTAGGAGGCGCCCTTTGTATGTGATGTTCTTTCATAGATACAGCTTTTTATCTGTTCCGCCTGTCACGGACTCCTGGATTACTGGGCCTTATTCTCTACACCTGGGAACAGTTAGCTGGGGCACTGAGTTCCCAGCCAGCCAGGGCCATATAGCACATTGGGTGCTGCCATTTTTGTGAGTATACCCATATCACAAGACACACACACTTCCCTTTTTCATTGCAGTATTACACTAGGAGGCGCCCTCTGTATGTGATCTTTTTTCACAGATTCATCTTTTTTATAATTCTTCTCTTCCCTCGGTATAATCTTGTGCTTCAGATAGAATTTTACAGCTAACCTACTGCTGTACAGATGTCTGGCCATTGTGTTCTTTACAGATTAAAAGAGGATTGAGTTAATCACAACTGAAAGAAGGTTACAGTGGATTCCAATATTTAGCACAGTTATCCTCATACTCAATATATTTTCTGGTCTTCTTACTGTTTGAATAGTAGAGAAAGTATAAAAATTGGAATACTACTTAGTTCCAACAACACAGGAGAGCAACACAGAATAAATCATTAAAAAGAGAAAATGACTTGAGAATGCTCGTACTTAGCTAGCTGCTTAAAGGGACAATTAACATTAACTAAATGCTAGACAGAATAATGCAGTTAAAGCAACGATGAACCTGAGAATAAAATGCAGATGCAAATTTATTCATTTATATTAGTTGTTTAAACAAGGCTAAAGTGTTCAGTAAGCAATGGGTTTTAAAGCAAGGCCGGATCGGCTTACCAGCAAATTGGGTGGCTATAAAATAAAAAAAAATTATTACAAACTAACAATTTAATTCTTAAAATAATAATAATAATAATAATAATTATAATGGGGGAAGTAATATCCCAATTTTTCCAGGTTTGCTTTTTATTTCCAGTCCGGGCCCTGGTTGTAACCTTGGTTCTTCCATGCTGAGGTCAATAAGGGAGTCTGCAATTTAATGGCAGTTAAATTATTTCTTTTTTGCAACATATACTATATATATACACACACAAAGGACTAGATTACAGTTGTAGCACAGTGCTCCGTACCCTCGTGTTGAGACAAAAATTTGCCTTTACGGGTACACCTGTAATTCTACTCACATAAGTGGGAAGTAAATGTGATTGCACCGTCGCAATCGCGATTTGTGCTTTGGTTAATACCGCTTCTGAAAAGCAGGTGTTAACAATAGTGCAAACCTAAAAAGTGTAACAAAAAACATCAAAAATACAATGTACAGTACAGTAACACTCATATTAACACTGTCTAATAAAAATAATGTAATTATAATATTGCACAGAGAAGCTATAAGGGGTCAAGGTTAGGATATGTCATGTTTTAGAGAAAAAACGGGCTGAAAGGGCTTTTACATAGGGATCCATTGGAACAACTTTATTAACATATATATATTTAAATATATATGTATATAAATGAATGCATTATTATATTTATATGTGTATATGTATATTCATACACAAACATAAATATACTGTATATATGTACACTCTTGCAGGCCCATTTATCAAAGGGCTTGCGGACCTGATCTGACACTGCGGATCAGGTCCGCAAGACCTCGCTAAATGCGGAGAGCAATACGCTCTCCGCATTTAACATTGCACCAGCAGCTCACAAGAGCTGCTGGTGCAACGCCGCCCCCTGCTGACTCGCGGCCAATCAGCCACCAGCAGGGGTGTGTCAATCAACCCGATCGTATTCGATCGGGTTGATTTCAGGCAATTCCTGTCCGCCTGCTCTGAGCAGGCGGACAGGGTTATGGAGCAGCGGTCTTTAGAGCGCTGCTTCATAAGTTGTGTTTCTGGCGAGTCTGTAGACTCGCCAGAAACACGGCCCTTCAAGCTCCGTACGGAGCTTGATAAATGGGCCTGATAATCTAGTCCAACATTTTTATTTCCTTTTAGAGAGGATATGAGAATATAGAATATTAATATAAAACATTAAAAATATAGAAGCTTTTAACCATGATATCTATATTCTTAAAATGCAAATCTGTCATATAAAGCTTCTTATGATCACACTTACCCTTTCTTTTTAAATACATGCAAGAACATTTGTATAAGGTTAATGCAGCCTTAAAATCCTTTGAATATTAGTATGGTATTTAATTACATTGTATTTTTTTTATTTTCACTGAAAAGGAGAAATAATTGGCTATGCGGTGCTAACGAGCAGTTTTCCCTCACCGCTCACTTACCTACAGCGCTGGTATTACAAGTTTTCAGAAACCCATCGTCAAAAGAAAAGAAGTGAGGGTTGAGCAAAATTTTGCTCATTACCGCACTCCAATACCAGCGCTGCTTAAGTCAGCGGTGAGTTGGTGTAACGTGCTTGTGCACGATTTCCCCATAGGAATCAACAGGGAGAGCCGGCTGAAAAAAGTCTAACACCTGCAAAAAAGCCGCATAAAACTCAGTAACGCAGCCCCATTGATTCCTATGGGGAAATAAAAGTTATGTTTACACCTAACACCCTAACATGAACCCCGAGTTTAAACACCCCTAATCTTAATCCCTAATCTGCCACCCCGACATCGCTGCCACCTACATTATATTATTAACCCCTAATCTGCTGCTCCGGACACCGCCGCCACCTACATTATACTTATGAACCCCTAATCTGCCTTCCCCAACATCGCCGACACCTACATTCTATTTATTAACCCCTAATCTGCCTTCCCCAATGTCACTGCCACCACCTACATTTATTAACCCCTAATCTGCCGCCCCCAACGTCGCCGCCACTATATTAAAGTTATTAACCCCTAAACCTAACACCCACTAACTTAAATATAATTTAAATAAATCTAAATTAAATTACTATCATTAACTACATTATTCCTATTTAAAACTAAATACTTACCTGTAAAATAAACCCTAAGATAGCTACAATATAACCAATAGTTACATTGTAGCTATCTCAGGGTTTATTTTTATTTTACAGGCAAGTTTGTATTTATTTTAACTAGGTAGAATAGTTATTAAATAATTATTAACTATTTAATAACTACCTAGCTAAAATAAAGACAAATTTACCTGTAAAATAAAACCTAACCTAAGTTACACTAACACCTAACACTACAATATAATTAAATAAATTAACTAAATTAAATACAATTACCTAAATTAAATTAAAATAGCTAATGTAAAAAAAACCCCACTAAATTACAGAAAATAATAAACAAATTACAGATATTTAAACTAAATACACCTAATCTAATAGCCCTATTAAAATAAAAAAGTCCCCCCAAAATAAAAAAAACCCTAGCCTAAACTAAACTATCATTAGCCCTTAAAAGGGCCTTTTGTGGGGCATTGCTCCAAAGTAATCAGCTCTTTTACCTGTAAAAAAAAATACAAACAACCTCCCAACAGTAAAACTCACCACCCACACAACCAACCCCCCAAATAAAATACTAGCTAAAAAAAAACCTAAGCTCCCAATTGCCCTGAAAAGGGCATTTGAATGGGCATTTCTCTTAAAAGGGCAGTTAGCTCTTTTGCAGCCCAAAGTCCCTAACCTAAAAATAAAACCCACCCAATACACCCTTAAAAAAACCTAACACTAACCCCCTGTAGATCGACTTACCGGGAGACGTCTTCATCCAAGCCGGGCCGAAGTCCTCAACAAAGCCGGGAGAAGTCTTCATCCAAGCCGGGCGAAGTGGTCCTCCAGACGGGCAGAAATCTTCATCCGGCGCGGAGCGGGTCCATCTTCAAGACATCCGACGCGGAGCATCCTCTTCTTCCGATGACTAAAGCTGAATGAAGGTACCTTTAAGTGACGTCATCCAAGATGGCATCCCTTAGATTCTGATAGGCTGATAGAATTCTATCAGCCAATCGGAATTAAGGTAGAAAAAATCCTATTGGCTGATTGTATCAGCCAATAGGATTGAACTTCAATCCTATTGGCTGATTGCCCCTCTTAGGGGTTAAAAATGTTATTATGGCAGATTAGGGGTTAAAAAATGTATTATAGTGTTTGCGATGCGGGAGGGCCTCGGTTTAGGGGTTAATAGGTAGTTTATAGGTGTTAGTGTACTTTTTAGCACTTTAGTTATGAGTTTTATGTTACGGCGTTGTACCATAAAACTCTTAACTACTGACTTTTAAAATGTGTTAGGACTCTTGACAGGAGAGGGTGTACCGCTCACTTTCTGGCCTCCCAGGACAGACTCGTAATACCGGCGCTATGGAGTCCCATAGAAAAAAGACTTTACAAAGTTTACGTAAGTCGTTTTGGGGTAAGGCCAAAGAAGTGTGCAGTGCCCCTAAACCTGCAAGACTCGTAATACCAGCGGGCGTAAAAAAGCAGCGTTAGGACCTCTTAACGCTGCTTTTTTACCCTAACGCACAACTCGTAATCTAGCCGATAGTTATTCTGCAATACACTTGTCTCTGATTGCTCTTCTGTAAATGGTTAATAAAAAAAGGACTCTGTATGTTGCAAGTTTTTACATTATTCATAGGTGCTTCAATGCAATGCACATAGTTAAATAATTTTAGTTTGAATGCAATGGTGCTGTTTGTAGATTTTGCTGCATGTGTGTCTAATGGAATACAATATATCATGCCAATTTAGATTCAGCAATCCTTTCTTCTGGGTTCACTGAACTGTACAGAAGAAGCAATGAACTGTCAAACAGCAGCAATAACAATGCAAATAATCAGTAAACAAAGCTATTTCAATACAATACTTTATTAGAGGAAAACACAGAGGGTGGTGTGAAGAGAAGGGACTGGATATGAAGTAGATCAGAGCTTTCCAAACTTTTCATGTTGGTGACACACTTTGTAGACCTACATTATTTCGAGACACAGTAATTCAGTTGTACTAGCAAAAAGGAGGTTAGACTAGCTTGTTTTAAAAGATACGGACACATACATAAATTATATAATAACAAAATGCATTTACAAGTAACAGTATGCAAGTATGTGCAAGAATTAAAAAAAGTTTAATAACACCAATAGCTACTTACTATTTTAATGGGATGTATGAGGTTGATGGGATGAACACAGTTTCGGAATATTTGGTGTAATATTAGATAAAGACACTCACATTTCATCATCAAGCATTTTTATCTTCCACTTCCTATCCATATATCAAAAGCAGGAGAAGCAATGCACTACTGGGAGCTAGTTGCAAAAATATCCCACTGACTTCAGCTCAGCATTTAAGCTGCCACTCTCAGAGCTCTGTGAGTCCAACTGACTACTGCCCACGCTGCAAACACACGGCTGTCCCACTCACTGGCTACACTTGCAGTCAGGAGCCAATTAAGGAGACTACACGTGCAGTCAGGAGCCAATGTGCTGCCAAATCTGCCAATGGGAATAGTTTCAGTTTCTACTGAGCTGTGCCAATTGGTTAAGATGATCTGTGACCCACTAGGTATCAATCACGTGTCAACCATGTGATATGCGTAGCAGGCAGGTGGAAAGTCAGAAACCAAAAAACAATAATAAAAAAAAAAAATTCAATTTAAAAAAAATTGTGCTGAAGCAGGGACACACCTACACACTGCTGCCGACACACTAGTGTGTCCCGACACACAGTTTGGAAAGCACTGAAGTAGATGTTTGTTGCAAGTTAGTGTTATAATATCATAATGGCCCATTACACACAGTTATATAGATAATAAAATACAGACAATCATGAGAGAAAGTTCCTCCTTCCATAATACTTTTGTGTTTCACCTGATTAATTGTAGTATTTACAGAGGGGATCTGTAAAAATAAGATATACACACACACAAGAGGCTGGACTGGACTTGCAACAAATAAGGTTGACTAGTAAAGTTTCTCTCCTGGCTGGTGTGTTTTTCTCTCACCCTGTGAGGCCTATTTATCATATGTCTGTCGGACCTGATCCAACAGTGCGGATCAGGTCCGACAGACATCATTGAATGCGGAGAGCAAAACGCTCTCCGTATTCAGCATTGCACCAGCAGCTCACAAGAGCTGCTGGTGCAACGCCGCCCCCTGCAGACTCGCGGCCAATTGGCCGCCAGCAGGGGGTGTCAATCAACCTGATCGTACTCGATCGGGTTGAATTCCGGCGATTCCTGTCCGCCTCATCAGAGCAGGCGGACAGGGTTATGGAGCAGCGGTCTTTAGACCCCAGCTTCATAACTGGTGTTTCTGGCGAGCCTGTAGGCTCGCCAGAAACACGGAGCGTCAAGCTCCATACGGAGCTTGATAGATAGGCCCCATTATCTTAAAAGGTTATTTCTACCACAATGAAATGAGCATATTGTTAACTTAAAGGGACAATCTAATCCAAAATAAGCTTTATTGAATCAGATAGGGAATGTAATTTTAAACAACTTTCCAATTTACTTTTATCGCCAATGTTGCTTTGTTCTCTTGGTATTCTTAGTTGAAAGCTAAACCTAGGAGGTTCATATGCTAATTTTTTATACCTTGAGGGTCGCCTCTTATCTGAATGCATTTTGACCATTTTTCACCACTAGAGGGTGTTAGTTAATGTGTGTCATGTAGATAACATTGTGCTCATGCACGTGGAGTTACCTAGGAGTCAGCACTGATTGGCTATAATGCAAGTCTGTCAAAAGAACTGAAATAAGGGGGCAGTTTGCAGAGGCTTAGATACAAGGTAATCACAGAGGTAAAAAGTGTATTAATATAACAACTGTGTTGGTTATGCAAAACTAGGGAATGGGTAATAAAGGGATTATCTATCTTTTAAAACAATAAAAATTCTAGTGTAGACTGTCCCTTTAAGTTCATTAAACCCGCACCAATTTTCAGCTGAACACATGTACGAAAACAGAAGCCCATAGTCATATCATGTTCAGACAAACCAACTATGGGCTAGATTACGAGTGGCGCTGTAACTGTTGTGTGGAGTGAAAAAGTGTTTATTGTCATATGTATATATACCTCTTTATGTCAATAAAACACTCAATAGCCTGTGATTGGAAGAAAGAATCCCCTCCAAATTGGTCCAAGATCTGTACTTATATGGCTTATCTATATACCATGGAAAAGGACATTTTCTATAAATTAGGCAACACTGACTTATTCGAATTAACTTGGACAGACTGGAAATGTATTCATGATACGGTTTGGAAACCCAATGTCCTGTCCACAGACTGACCTGACTCTTGTGTGGGATGCTTGAGGACCTATTTCAATGTCCCCAGTAACTTGTAAAACCCACATATCCGCCCCTCCCTCCCTTCCCCCCTACCCCATATTCTCACTATTTCCTTAGCATCTTAGGGATCTTACAGTCCCTATTTTCACCTTTGACTGATACCGTAATTGTTATATTGTAAGTGACATGGTCTTGGTTCATGGTACACTCATGTATAGATATTTTCAACTTTAACCTTTTCTGTGTATATGATTTAATAGGGGCATATTGGGCCCCTTTGTTGATAATCCATTTTTATGTAATTCTGTTGGAACCTTAATAAAGCTTTTTGAAAAATTAAAAATAAATAAAAAAGTGTTTATTGTGGCTCTTTGTGTGCATCTGAAGTAGTGCTGTATTATGAGTTAAAAGTAAATGCGTTCACTTGAGCACTATTGAATTTAACGTGCGTTGGGTTAGTGCGACTTCAGAGCTATGGTTAACTGTTACAGGAGACAAAAATTGTTGCACAAAACACATCAAAAGTACACTACGCAATACAGTTACACTCATAATAACATTATCTAATAAAAAATATTGTTTTAAAAAGGTATTAAGTGTAAGAAAGAAAAAAAGGGCTTCAAAAGGCTTTACCATAGAGATACATACATATACAGGTCTAAATAAATATATATATATATATATATATATATATATATATATATATATATATATATATATACACATACACACACATACATATATGTATTTATATGTGTATATATTTGTATATACAGACATATATACAAATATAATTACATAAATGCATGTATAAATATATAGGCATATATTTAAGTGCATTGGAGTCCTTTGCAGTCAAGTAGATGAAAATATGTAAAAGCATATTTATGCAATACTCATCCTATAATATAAAAGGCCAAGTGTGTTTGTCCAAAGCTGTCATGCGCAGTAGAGACAGCACGAGGACAAACACACCTGGCCTTACCTGATATACTGCTATTTGCGGTGAAAGTGGGCATAGCCGGGCGGGAGCGTGTGCGTGACCGGGAGCGTGGGCGTGACCGGGCATGGTTGGCGCGAGAGAGGGGGAGAGAAAAAGTGATAGGAAAGAGCTAAAGAGAGGGGGAAGAGCAAAAGAGAGGGGGAAGAGCAGAAGAGAGGGGAAAGTGCAGAAGAGAGGGGGGAAGAGAGAGCAAAATAGAGGGTAAAGAGCAAAAGAGAGGGGAAAGAGCAAAAGAGAGGGAAAAGAGCAAAAGAGAGGGAAAAGAGAGAAAAAGAGAGGGGAGAGAGAGCAATAGAGATCAGGAGAGAGAGAGCAAAAGAGATCAGGAGAGAGAGAGCAAAAGAGAGGGATGGAGAGAGAGAGAGCAAAAGAGAGGGGAGAGAGACAGAGCAAAAAAGAGAGGGGGGAGAGAGAGAGAGCAAAAGAGAGAGGGGAGAGAGAAAGCAAAAGAGAGGGATGGAGAGAAAGAACAAAAGAGAGAGCAAAAAAAGGAGAGAGAGACAGAGCAAAAGAGAGGGGGGAAAGAGAGAGAGCGCAAAAGAAAGGGGGAGAGAGAGAGAGCGCAATGCACAACACGTTGAACCTTGAAGCAGATGGGCTACAGCAGCAGAAGACCACACGGGTTCCACTCCTGTCAGCAAAGAACCGGAAACTGAATCTACTATTCGCACAAGCTCACCAAAATTTGACAATAGAAGATTGGAAAAACGTTGTCTGGTCTGATGAGTCTCGATTGCAGCTGCAACATTTAGATGGTAGGGTCAGAATTTGGCGTAAACAACATAAAAAGAAATGATTAATCCTGCCTTGTATCAATGGTTCAGGCTGGTGGTGGTGGTGTAATGGTGGTTCACGTTAGGCCCCTTAGTACCAATTGAGCATTGTTTAAACGCCACAGCCTACCTGAGTATTGTAGCTGACCATGTCCATCCCTTTATGATTACAGTGTACCCATCTTTTGATGGCTACTTCCAGCAGGATAATGCACCATATCACAAAGTTTAAATCATCTCAAACTGTTTTCTTGAACATGACAATGAGTTCACTGTACTCTGATGGCCTTCACAGTCACCAGATCTCAATCCAATAGAGCACCTTTGGGATGTGGTGGAACAGGAGATTTGCATCACGGATGTGCAGCCGACAAATCTGCAGCAACTGCGTGATGCTATCATCTCAATATGGACCAAAATCTCTGAGGAATGTTTCCAGGACCTTGTTGAATATATGACATGAAGAATTAAGGCAGTTCTGAAGGCAAAAGGAGGTCCAACCCGGTACTAGCAAGGTGAACCTAATAAAGTGACTGGTGAGTGTATATATATATATATATATATATATATATATATATATATATATATATATATATATATATATATATATATATATATATATATATATATCAATAAATATACAGGAGGGACATATTTGCTTAAAGCTAGAACAAAAATTGGGATAAGGTAGCCTAAACCGGCTATACCCTGAAAAATCCACTGACTTTCAAAAAATTTGAAATGTTTTACCAACAAGAGAAACCATCCAGGATAAATCAACCATGATGAAAGAAGACAGGAAATTCAGCACTCTTTTGAAAAAATATCTTTACTAGCTTAATAATTATAATGAAAATAAGTAACAAAAGGTGAGCGCAGAGTAGGCATGCTCCCCCGCAGTGTGAACAATGGAATATGTAACAATTATCAATTGCAACCTAGACACATCAATACAGTGATAGTTACTGTGTCATATATTAGACACTAAACCTGACCGGTCAGAGGTATGTGTGTGTGCTTATACTTAATAAATCTCTATATCTGGAGAAAATGCAATAGCAACATGGATATTAAAAGCATGTCAATCTTTCTACACCCTGCTGCACACAGCACCTCATATTAGAGGTCCCAGCTGGGCAGGTAAGTAAAAAATGGGATCTAAGAAAGAAGTGACTGCCTTTCAAATATGGTGTCTACAATCAACAAAATTATATCAGGCATTCAAAGTTACTGTGTACAAATAGAATAGTATATTCAGGGGAAAACGCTGCAAGGACCCACTACACCCTGCTGCTACCGGCACCTCATGCTGAGGTATAGACTACCGGGCAGGTTATTAAGTTGGGATCTAAGTGGTCGGTGCAGTCATGCCCTCAGGATATGTACAATTCAGTATTTATGAGCATAATAATCAATTGTATAACATGTGCAGTTGTCACACACAATCTGGATGGAATGCTGTATAAGGTCATATATATTTAGTTCGTCAAAGAGTTCAAGCAAAAGATGCAAGCATTTGTGGTTAGTAACAAGCAAGCAAGCGGAATGATGCCCAGAAAGATGCTGCTCGTTAGTATGTAAGCATGTATGCCTATTTCTTAAGTCCTTGTTAATTTGTACATGTAATTAAAAAAAAAAACTATCGACCCAGTAAAGTTGCTTTTTTAACCTCCACAAAGGGGATAAAAACACAGTTCAAGTACTATTTGTGAGCTTCAGAGCAGTGCTGGTCCCATGAGTAAACCGTCAGTGACCCTATTGCCAGCACCAGTCACACAGCTGGGTTATGCCACTACCAATGCAGCCCTTCCTCCTTAAAACCAGTACTGCTCTGTGACTCCCAATAGGTACTTTGCGCCCACTTTTGGTTTTCGTGTCCCTTTAAGCTCCCAAAATAAAAAAAATACTAAAAAAAAACCAAAACAAATAAAAAACCACACCTTAAAATTTTTACCATGAGCTTAATGCATTCAGAGCTCCTTAGTGTTTTAATATAAGAATCAAAATAATTAATCAGTTAATATAAAAATTGTGGGATCAACAGAATAAAAAAAACATTAACTTCATACTCTGGGGCCTATTTATTATTGTGCAAGCGGATATGATACAATGTAGCGTATCATGTCCGATGCACATCAATAAATGCCGACAGCATACACTGTCAGCATTTATTATTGCACCAGCAGTTCTCCTGCAGATTCTAGCTGAGGGTGTCAATCAACCCGATCGTATTCGAACACGGCCTCAGAGCAGGCGGACAAGTTATGGAGCAGAGGTCTTGAGAACGCTGCTTCATAACTTCAGGAGATTGATAATTTGGCCCCTCTAAATCAATTATCCATAACAGATTTTCAATGTTAATAACATGTTTAATTTTTCTAGACCTTCATCATTGAATAAAACTTTTTCAAATAAAAACAAACAACTAAAGTACCATGTAACTAACACAATGCCCCATGACCGAGTGTTCTGTACAGAGCTATTATTGTTTCTGTTACATTAATACACCATGCACTAGGGAATCCTACTTAATCATGAAGAATGTTTACATCATTACTTCTCTGTCATCTCTGTTCTCCAGTTCAAGCATGGATCTCCCTAGGGATTCATTTAAAGGGATATGAAAGTCATACATAAACTTTCATAGATCAGACAGAGTGTGCAATTTTAAAATATATTTCTCTTACCATATTTACTGTGTTTTCTTGTTTACCTTTGTTGAAAAGCATACCTACATAGGCTCAGGAGCAGCACTACTAGAAGCTAGTTGGTGATTGGTGGCTACACATGTATGCCTCTTGTCATTGACTCGCCATATGGTGTTTAGCTAGTTTCCAGTAGTGCATCTGTGCCCTGTAGCTGATCTTAAAGGGAGATGAAACCCCCCAAAAATGTATTTCATGTTTCAGATAGAGCATGCAATTTTAAACAACTTTCTAATTTTCAAATTGTATTTGTTCTCTTAGTATCTTTTGTTGAAAAGCAAGGGCGTGAGCTCAGAAGCATGCACGTGTCTGGAATCACTTTATGGCAGCAGTTTTGCAAGAATGTTATCCATATGCAAGAGCACTAGATGGCAGCACTATATGCTGCCATGTTATGCTCCAGACACCTACCTAGGTATCTCTTCAACAAAGAATACAATTGGATTGAAGCAAACTTGATAATAGAAGTACATTAGAAAATGTATGCTCTGTCTGAATTATAATTTTTTGGGAGGTGGTTTCATATCCCTTTAACTATGTGTTTAACCCATATGCATAGGTTAAGCACACATTTATATGCAAGAAACAGTTATAAAACAAACAATTCTAAAATGCTCTTTGCAAATGACAGCATTTTCTTTGTTTACTGTTATGTGAAAATAGTGTTTGTTATAATATGATGCCAAGAGGTAACATCTAAATAGAGCATATACATAACACAGGTTCATCACAGATGCAAACACAATGCACCAAATCCCCCCCAAAGCTTCAGTGGTTTTGTACATCTATTACAGGAGATTCACTGCAACCGGATATGCACTGCAGCATGAGCATCTCACAGCAGGCTGTGCTACCTACAGAGATTACCAACCCTCCTCCTACAGAAGCAACTGGAGACGCCGGCTCAGGTGCAGTTTTATAGCCCTGTTTTGAAATACACAAATATATAGAGGAATGAAAATGTCACTGTGTAGTTTAACTCTTTGTGGGAAAAAGATTGGTAAGGTTAACATTTACAAAAGATGATACAGTACTAACAATTTATACAGATTCAGAAGCTTGATGATTGAGTATACTACATTTTCAATTTTGTCACACAATTCGTTTTGCATGTCCAATATTCAGAGGAATAAATAAATAGTGGCTCAATCTTCTTTCTTTTATTCTTTTTTTGTATTATTCTTTTTTTATTATTATTATTATCAGTTATTTTCAGAGGGCCAACAGATTCCGCCGGCCTATAAACATAGCCATGGTATACAAGGTAACATTTATAGGGATCAAATGGGTAGAAGGCCCTGCTGAGAGTTTCACTGTTGTAGTCAGTTCTTATGAAGGTTATATGCAAACAGATGGCTCATAGGCTTACATGCTAAGGGGGTTCAAGGAGGTAGCAAAGGAGGAGATGAACTGGGGTTAGGAATCGTTAGTGTAGGTTGTATGCATCCCTGAACAGTAGAGTCTTTAGGGAGCGCTAGAAACTTTAAAAAACTAGGGGAGAATCTTGTGGAACGAGGCAGCGAGTTTCACAAGATAGGAGCCAGTCTGCAGAAGTCCTGTAGACTGGAATGTGATGAGGTATCAAGAGAGGAGAAGAGTAAGAGGTTGTGAGCAGAGCGAAGGGGATGAGAGGGAGAGTATCTGGAGACAAGGTCTGAGATATAGGGGGGAGCAGTGCAGTTGAGGGCCTTGTATGTCAAGATTGAGAATTTTGTGCTTAATCCTGGAGGCAAGAGGAAGCCAGTGAAGGGATTGGCAGAGAGGTCCAGCAGATGAAGAGCAATATGTAAGGAAGATGAGCCTGGCAGATGCATTCATTATGGATTGTAAAGGAGCTAGACGGCCGCTAGGGAGAGCAGATAGGATGGAGTTGCATTAGTCGAGGCGGGAAAGGATGAGAGATTGGATTAAAATTTTAGTTGTGTCTTGTGTAAGAGAATGTCTAATTTTACAGATTTTTTTTAAGGTGGAAGTGACAGGAATTGATTAAGGACTGAATGTGAGGCGTGAAAGAAAGATCTGAGTCAAGTGTGACCTTGGGAATGCACGGTAGAGGTAATGATAGAGTTATCAACAGTTATAGAAGATGGGGGGTAAGGATTTTGGAAGAAGGGGTGAAAATAAGGAGTTCAGTTTTGAATAGATTTAGCTGAAGGTAGTATGAGGATATCCAAGATAATATTTAGAAGGCAGTTAGTGACACGGGTCAGCAAGGAAGGAGATAAGTCTAGTGCAGAGAGGTATATTTTGGTGTCATCGGCATAAGTAATATTGAAACCCATTGGACTTTATTAGGGAACCTAGTGAGGATGTGTAGATTGAGAAGAGAAGGGAACCAAGAACAGAGCCTTGTGGTACCCCAACAGAAAGTGGTAATGAGGCAGAGAATGCCCCAGAGAAGGCTACACTAAAGGTATGGTTAGACAGGTAGGAAGAATGCCACGAGAGGGCTGTGTCGGAAATGCCGAAGGATTGTAGGGTTTGGACTAAAAGAGGGTGGTCAACAGTATCAAAGGCTGCAGGCAGATCAAGGAGGATTAGCAGAGAGAAGTGGCTTTTTGATTTTGCTTCAAGTAGGTCATTGGTAACCTTAACAATTGCTGTTTTTACTAAACTTTTCAAAACACACAGAAAGGGCACATCAGAGAGATATTCTGGCCTAGTTCTGGGCATAGGTTATACCAATGGAGGGGGCCATTTCATTAATTTTATTTTAAATCATTTAAACTTGGTTTTCTAATGGGGGCCTCCATGTGCCCCTGGCCTATGATTGTGAGAAATATATGAGGTTATATATGTGCTAACACTATTGTTTATTACATTTCCCCTGTAACTAAAAAGAAATGTTAAATTAAGTGCTGTCTTGCTCCAGCATTGGAAATTATACAGATATAAAGACAGTATCAACCAATCACTGTGCAGCATGTTCGAGGGTCAGGGTTTTGCATTTCACAGAATAAACTCCAGTCCCTCTGAGTATAAATAATACAAATTTCAGAGTTAAATTACATGAAAAACAGGTCAAGTGAACAATAAAAGATTATTGCATTTTTTTAATTCTGCATAGATAAAAATTTAATGAGGAACAGTTCTGTTTTACTAGGTTTGTGCTATTATAGTGATAAATAATCTGTATAGTGATTAGACCAAGGATACTTAAGAAAAAGCACAATGTTCTAACACATCACATAATTAGGGATCTATATGAAAGATGAGGCCCCTAACAGTAAATAATTTGCACAGCTACATCACCTTGGGATCTCAGGTTTTGTCATTAATGTGTTGTGCTGCAGACGAATGATCTCTAGAACTAAAATTGAAAAAATGTTTGCAGGCAAAGCCTTAAAGGGACAGTCAACACCATAATTGTTGTTGTTTTAAAAGATAGATAATCCCTTTATTACCCATTCCCCAGTTTTACACAGCCAACACTGTTACATTAATATACTTTTTACCTCTGTGATTAACTTATATCTTAGCATCTTCTGACAGCCCCCTGATCACATGACATTTTATTTATTATCTATTGACTTTCATTTTAGCCAATTAGTGCAGTGTCTGCCACAAGCCACAGGTGTGATCACAATGTTATCTATATGGTTTACATGAACTAGCTCTCCCCTGTTGTGAAAAGCAAATAAAAAAGCATGTGATAAGAGGCGGCCTTCAAGGGCTTTGAAATTATCATATGAGCCTTCCTAGGTTTGGCTTTCAACTAAGAATACCAAGAGAACAAAGCAAAATTGGTGATAAAAGTAAATTGGAAAGTTGTTTAAAATTGCATGCCCTATTTGAAACATGACAGTTTTTTTTGGGACTTGACTGTCCCTTTAATGATCCCCAGGTCTGTATTATTGTTCAATATTTCATCTTTATCATAATGTCTGTTGCTCATATGAATTCATAAGCAACTTTATAAGTACTGTTGTTTCTCTAAGAATACAGATTTCTATTTATTATTACATATAAAGTTTGCACATATAGATATAGGTGCGTATTATTTAACCGACAAAATACCCAAGGAAACAACCTAATTAGGAAAATTTGCCACATAGTTTGCTAGTCCTGGTCTTAAAGGAAATTGCAACATATTTTACTTTTTTAACCTGACTTGTATTTTTTTTCTATTGACTAGTTACAATACTGTTCCACTGCTGCTAATAAGACTCATTAAAGGGATACTAAACCCAATTTTTTTCTGTCATGATTCAGGTAGTGCATGCAATTTTAAGCAACTTTCTAATTTACTACTTTTATCAATTTTTGTAGGTTTACGAGCCGGCCCATTTTTGGTTCAGCACTCTGGATACCGCTTGCTGATTGTTGGCAAAATTTAGCCACCAATCAGCAAGTGCTACCCAGGTGCTGAACCAAAGATGGGCTGACTAGTAAGCTTACATTGCTGCTTTTTCAAATAAAGATTCCAAGAGAACAAAGAAAAATTTGATAATAGGAGTAAATTAGAAAGTTGCTTAAAATTGCATGCTCTATCTGAATCATGAAAAAATGTGGGTTCTGTATCCCTTTAATATAATGTAACTACACATGTTTCCCTACAAAATCCAAACTGAATCACCTACCAACATACATGGGATTTCTCAAAATACTTTACTTAAATTAATAAATAATTGACTTAATTACTTTTTAAAGGAACAGTGTAGATAAGCATTTTTCAATTATGAATAATTGAATATGTTTAAAATACTGTAATGTGAATACTGCAGTATCTATAAAACACCTCTTGCTTCTGTGTAAAAAATTATGCTTGTTTCACGCTCCCTAGAGAGGCCAAAAACTAATTCTGTAACCTAGGTTTTCTTCAAAATGCTGCAAATTGCATAAACCAGATATTGATTTGCTTTTTGGCCACTCTAGGCAGTGTGCAACACGCACATTTGTTACATACATTAAAATTTGAACATTAAAGGGACATTAAACACTAAATACATGTTAGATAGAGTGATGCATTCAAAGAAAAGATTAGTCCATGACTAACATGTAGATGTATTTTTTAAAGTTTCATTAGTTGTTTAAAAAGTGACAAAATAAGGGTAAAGTTTTAGTGTTTATAAAACACTGGGAGCTGCCATGTTGTAACTTGTGTTACCTTCTCTGCTGTAGCCAATTAGGGTCAGTTATAAATAGGTCACTAGAGTGTGCAGCCAATGGTTGTGCTGGATTTAACAGTGTTCTGCACTTCCATTTCTAACAGGAACTGAAAAGCTCACAATTTCAGAATGGAATTACAGGCAAAGAGGACAAAATAAATAATGAAAGTATATTGCAGAGTTGTTTTATTATATACAATGTATCATTTTATATTACCATCTCAAAGTGTTTAATGTCCCTTTAAGGTTTCTTCACCAGAAGAGCATAAGCTTTAATATATAAAAAATGTATGTCCATCACTTCTCAGTTGTTTCTTTCAAAAACAAATGTTAATTATAGATGTTACCATATTAGGTTAAACAAATTGCAACTTGCATTTTTTTGCAAGATCTATACTATATGAATACATTGTTTCTTCTTCTACACAGTATACTCACATCAAAAAAGAAAAATAAGACAGTCCATTGAAGATTTTTAACAACAAGATATACTCAAACAACATATTTAACACGATAAAAGCATAACAATATTGGGTGTATGCATACAGGAAATAGGGTGCTGATGGCTACAAGTAATTGCTTTAAGACGTATTCCAGTGTCTGGACTAGTATGGCATTTATTATAATCATGAAATGCTTGTAATGCTAGGGTGAAACGTCTAACACATAGTTTAGTAAATCAGTCTAGGCAGGGAGTTGGATTTACATTTCTATAGCAAAAGGATTGCAGGAGAATGGAGTTATCCTACCTGTTTCAGCAGAAGCTTATAATGTGTAGAGCCTGTTGTTTCCCCTGGTCTGGACAGCGGGCAGGTGCTGAAACCTTACAAGGAATCAGATATTTACACCGTTATAGAATGAACTCAGATGTAACAGACATCCAGGCAACACCTCCTAGAACTAGACATTTCAATTAAAAAAATAGGCACAACCATTAAGAAGACACAGAGGATAGCCTTAAATGCACTGTAACTAAAGCTTAAACTCTGAGTGTGCCAAGTCTTGCAACACTGAAACTGCAAACAGAACAGTAATGACCTCGGTGCAAACCTGGTTACAAGCAATAACACAGAGACACTACCCACAATGTACAGGTGATCACATCAATGTTACACATAAATCAACGCTATTCACACATCCTGTCACACAGCAAGCAGAAAATCACAATCATTACTGAAGACAGCTAAAACTAACCTGGCAATGGAACTACAGGAACGATGAAAGCTTCTAATGCTGGCACAGATGCAAACTGTAGGACAACAGTACTGCTGCCACATAGCAGACGTGCACAATCAGACAGCAGCCAGTGACAGCACCAATAAAAACAGGCGCAGATCTCTCAGCACAGCACCACTACAAGCTGTCTCCTTATCCCTCAGCAGCCTGTCAATCACAAACACACGACACACCTCCACAACATACACTCCCATCTGCAAATCAAGATGCAAGGAGTCTATAAAGAACATCCCTTACGAAACCTTTTAACCAATCAGTGGAGACTGATTGTGACACACCGTTCTCTAATTGGATGAAAGCATTGTTAGACCCTCTGTGATTTCTATTAACTCATTCCTTTACGTGCATAGCAATTTAAAGGTGTCACTCCAGGTAAATAGTGTGCAAGCTTTCCGTTGTCAGCACAGCCTATACTGTGTGTACAGACATATACATGTACAGCAAGCGTATACTCCATAAAGTGAAGATGATCTGCGATCTGCAGGGTTTCTTGTGTAATATTCTAGCCCACGCAAAACCATTTTTCTGACTGTTATTTAAATTGAGTGAAGAAAAAAAAAATCCAGAGTAGCAATTGGTGGAGGCTTTTGCAAAAGATACAAAACATAAGAATCTGCTTAGAGGTGTTGTAACGGCACAGACTCAGTTCACACTTATGATCTTGGAAAATATATTTCAATAAAGCAAAGTGATTATCAATGTAAAACCAATAACCATAAGTGATTAATATCTCTCCAAACATTATTCACAAATGTCCACATCGTGCAGAGGAAATTAATGTGGCACTTTTTTTCTTTGAGAATCTTTGAGTGATTTCTTTTATTGCTGCTGGATTTTTTTCATGTGCGTACTAATAATCCCTTTATTATCCATTACCCAGTTTTGCACAGCCAACACTGTTATATTACTAAACTTTTAACCCCTGAGATTACCTTGTACCCAGTGGCGGCTGGTGACTTTTGAAGATGGGGGAGCACTAGCCCCGCCCCTCAGATGGCTCCGCCCATTTTAATGTGTTTGTGTGTGTGTGTGTGTGTGTATATATATATATATATATATATATATATATATATATATACATATACACATACACACACAATGCTATATATATTGCCTTCTTATCTATATCGCGCCCTCCATACCACACACAAATTACAGATTAAAAATGTAGTAACATAAATGATTGGCGATAATTGGTTTTGTGTTAATGAAAAATGTATTATAGATTGTCATCCATTTTTTTGACTGAGTTAATAACTTTTGTTTTTTAAAATAAATGAGTTTACACATAATACAACTTTCCTGAAGCATAAATATCCAGCATATTAAATTGAAAAACTATAAATTCCCTACATTCATTTCAGAGGCGTAACTAGAAACCACAGGGCCCAGGTGCAAGAATCCAAGCAGCAGGGCTAATAGGTTAAACAGAGGGTGTGAATTAAAACTGCAAACAGAAGGAAACTGCTTCCAATGCAGCCCTAGAACACGCATAGCTAGACCTAAGGTGGCAGACTGCTTTCTCAATAATACATATATTCTAAAAGAAAACCTGCATTTGTCCACAGTCAATACAAATAAAAGTAACTGAGATCATAGAAACACTTTAATTAATAAAGTAAGTCCATGTAATAATTATACTGACTTTTTATGTGTACTAATAAACACAGTTATTCAATACTGAATGGAAACAAATGCACTACGATCAATTATTTAAAAAAAAAACAACTATTGTCTTGAAGACGTTATTTGAATGCACAGAAAGCTAAAACAATTATCATTTGCTACTGATATCAATAAATAACAAGGGCAGATATAAATAGTGTGAATATGAGCCCTGCTTAATGCACTTACAGCCTTGATGAGTTGACTTTAGCGCACTCCTTTGTGGCAGCTTCCTGCAACTCCTTCTTGCTCACAATCAGCAGTGACTGCAGGTCATTGCAGTGTTCAGCACACCTACTCTTGTATTTATCCCACTCTGCTGGCTGCCTGTGCTTCCCCTTCTGAAACCTGCATGTGAGCTGCAGCACTACTGATGGCTCTGCACAGTGTGTACACATAAAAAGGAGCATAGGGTGATAGAATCTCAAATTCACTGTGGTGTCTTCCTTTAAATATAAACTTGTAATCTTAAAGTGGCGTTAGCAATGCTGATTATTTAAATAAACTGAAGACATTCTGTTTTTGATAAAGTTGGTCCGGTTAAATTAGGCTACATACAGGACTCAGCCATTACATGAGTATTATAATGGGGATACCAATCATATAAATATATAAGAAGAAAAATACTTATTATATAATTTAATAAAGGGGGAAACTTATAACTGTACTACTATACTACAGTACCACAAGTCTGTCTAAATCAAGGATTTGCTTAGCAATACTCACACAACTTGAGCTCCTCTCAGCTCAACGACTATCTCCGCAATGAGATTTCGCGCCGTTGAGCTGGGAGGAGCTTGTCGAGCGTCATCACGTGACTGTGAGTGATGACGCTCTTCTCTGTCACTGGCTGCTGCTGGCCTGCTGCCTGTCTCTCTCTAACACCTCCCACCCTTCGCACAGGCTGAAGTGTGCGAACAGCTTACTATGGGGATGGGGAGGCTGGGAGCTGCGCAGCAGGCAATTTTAGAATGCGCAAAGCACAGTGCCATAGCTTAGCTATCGCACGTGTGGTTAGGGCTTAGATAGAGTAAAATTTAGTACAGGGGCCAGGCTACAGGCTGTAATACTGTATTGTGTAAAATAATATTATACTGTAACTTACTACATCATTAAATAAATGAAATAAAAAAAAGAAAATAAGTTTATATTGTATTTTTTTCTGGGGGTAAAAAAATATATAATTTTTTCAATAGGGGGCTATTGGAAAAATTATAATTTTTTTCTGTTTTTTTTCTTTTCTTCTGGGGTGCTGGGGGGGGGGGCACGTGCGATTGTGCTCAAATGGAGGAGCCTCCACTGCTTGTACCTATTGTACCTAAGCCTCTTTGGACAACCCTGTGATCACATGGCTATTTATTATCTATTGACGTGCATTTTATCCAATTATTGCAGTGTCAGTAGAATGAGGGTGTGGTGATCTAGCGCTAAGAAGTCCCTAAGCTGTAATCCAGAATGGGGGGTCTAACCTCCTCCCAAGAAGATATAAGTGGTAAAAATGGGGGATGGATACAGCGCCAATAGGCCTAGGGATTGATATACACACTGCAACTAAGTACAATGATCAGATTTATTACAATCAGATAAAAGACAGTGAATAAAATAATGATATAAAAGATAATAACAATTAACAAATAATGTCTAGACTGTTAAAATGAACAGCTAGCTAGATAAAAAATAAAGACCAAATTTTTTTAAAAATTCCCTTGTCGGAAAATCTAAAACCAATAAGTAAGTCGCAAAGGAGGAGACTATCTAAAATACTGACATTCAAGAAGTTAAAGCGAATAAAAGACTGACCATGCCAGCTGGGGACTAAATGGTTTGTATAAAACCTAAATAGGGCTGATGGTCATAAACCGTATGTGGTGGTAGTGGAATGATACAAAGATGTCAATTATGGATCCATAATTAAGTGTTCAGCTATAAATGAGAAAAGCTAGTGAAATGACAGTGATAACAATGTGCTAGATTTTATAAACCATAAGTCACTAAGGTAAGTGAACACAAATACAAAACAATTCGTTATACAAATAAATTGAGAAACAAATAGATATGACACTGCAGTGCAAAACACAATTAACCCATGAAAAATAAAATTGAAAAACACACACAAAGGTAATCAGACAAAAGAGCACAGAAAAAATAATAAAATAAATAAAGTGCTCAGTGAGGAGTGATTAATGTACCATGTAAATGCTGAGTAATTAGTGAAAACACAGAAGAAATCTGACACAGCTCCAAAAAAATCCAAAAAAATGATGTGCAGCAAATCCAAAAATGAGGTTCAACAAAGGGTGGTGAAGAATAATGTTAGTGAAAAAAAATAAAAAATAATAAAAAATAGTCAATTAGTAATCCAAATATTTTCAAACCATAAAGTAATAAGTGGTGTACAAGAAAAAACCTCAGATCCAAATGAGTCTTTGTGGCAATCAGCTGCTCCTTGTAACGTCCCTAGTTGATTCCTGTAACCCAAATATAAAACATAGCGTAACACAGTATAAAAATGACTCTAACAGTGGAAAGATGCTTACCAAAGGGTCTACGCGTTTCGGTCCTCAGTGGACCTTTCTCAAGACTGATCCAGTGGTAAGCTAAGCATCTTTAAATAGGGGTTTCAATTAAGTGACCGGATATGGCTTACAAACATTCCACTTCCGGTTTCGCTACACGTTTTTAATTATGATCCCTTTATTTCGAGGTAATCATCTAATATGTGAAATAAACCTATTTACATTGTAATATATAAAAGGATTATATATAAAAAAGTCATATTTAGCTTCTAATATGCTTTATTTATTCCGTGTAGTACATAAGCTAGGATCATGATGTCACTTCCGGTAGTGTTCTGCTGCATATTTCTATTATTGAGTGCATTGTATATAAACAAACGTTACGTCATTTCAAACTGGCGTTGTAGTTAATAGAGGTAGGCTGAACTGATCACCTCTGTCAAGTCCGTAAACTGGAAATGACGTAACGTTTGTTTATACCGATGCACTCAATAATAGAAATATGCAGCAGAACACTACCGGAAGTGACATCACGATCCTAGCTTATGTACTACATGGAATAAATAAAGCATATTAGATGCTAAATACGACTTTTTTTTATATATAATCCTTTTATATAGTACAATGTAAATAGGTTTATTTCACATATTAGATGATTACCTCGAAATAAAGGGATCATAATTAAAAACGTGTAGCGAAACCGGAAGTGGAATGTTTGTAAGCCATATCCGGTCACTTAATTGAAACCCCTATTTAAAGATGCTTAGCTTACCACTGGATCAGTCTTGAGAAAGGTCCACTGAGGACCGAAACGCATAGACCCTTTGGTAAGCATCTTTTCACTGTTAGAGTAATTTTTATACTGTGTTACGCTATGTTTTATATTTGGGTTACAGGAATCAACTAGGGACGTTACAAGGAGCAGCTGATTGCCACAAAGACTCATTTGGATCCAAGGTTTTTTCTTGTACACCACTTATTACTTTATGGTTTGAAAATATTTGGATTACAAATTGACTATTTTTTATTTTTTTTTATTTTTTTTCACTAACATTATTCTTCACCACCCTTTGTTGAACCTCATTTTTGGATTTGCTGCACATCATTTTTTTGGATTTTTTTGGAGCTGTGTCAGATTTCTTCTGTGTTTTCACTAATTACTCAGCATTTACATGGTACATTAATCACTCCTCACTGAGCACTTTATTTATTTTATTATTTTTTTCTGTGCTCTTTTGTCTGATTACCTTTGTGGTTTTTTTCAATTTTATTTTTCATGGGTTAATTGTGTTTTGCACTGCAGTGTCATATCTATTTGTTTCTCAATTTATTTGTATAACGAATTGTTTTGTATTTGTGTTCACTTACCTTAGTGACTTATGGTTTATAAAATCTAGCACATTGTTATCACTGTCATTTCACTAGCTTTTCTCATTTATAGCTGAACACTTAATTATGGATCCATAATTGACATCTTTGTATCATTCCACTACCACCACATACGGTTTATGACCAGCAGCCCTATTTAGGTTTTATACAAACCATTTAGTCCCCAGCTGGCATGGTCAGTCTTTTATTCGCTTTAACTACTTGAATGTCAGTATTTTAGATAGTCTCTGCCTTTGCGACTTACTTATTGGTTTTAGATTTTCCGACAATGGAATTTTTAAAAAAATTTGGTCTTTATTTTTTATGTAGCTAGCTATTCATTTTAACAGTCTAGACATTATTTGTTAATTGTTATTATCTTTTATATCATTATTTTATTCACTGTCTTTTATCTGATTGTAATAAATCTGATCATTGTACTTAGTTGCAGTGTGTATATCAATCCCTAGGCCTATTGGTGCTGTATCCATCCCCCATTTTTACCACTTATTGCAGTGTCAGTCACAACTCCATGGGAGAGAGCACAATGTTATCTATATGGCCCATATGGATTAGCAGTCTCTTGTTATGAAAAGCTAATAAAGTATATTATTATAACAATGTTGGTTGTGCAAAGCTGGGGAATGATTAGTAAAGGCGTTATCTATCCTTTTAAACAATAACAATGTTGGTGTTGACTGTCCCTTTAACTAAAAAAAGAAACACTTTCCCCTCATTCAAAAACCACACCGTGAGGTCCATAAAGAAAATAATAAATAAATAAAAACTACTAATGAATTTCACTAGAACGCATATTCTCATGTGGGAGCAAATGTGAAAGCGCCCAGCACTGACAACATATACAAATTAATTTACACTCTGCTAGATTACAAGTTTTGCGTTAGACTAAAAAGCAGCGTTGAGAGGTCCCAACGCTGCTTTTTTTTTTTTTAAAAATACTATTTTTATTGAGAACAGTAGAAAGGATACAATAGAGTGTGTACATACACATTTCAAATTCTTAGATACAATAACATATGACAACTGTAGAAATCATCAATTACATGAATAGTGATAGCAGGTAGTACAGAAACACTCTTAGTCAAAAATTAGATCCATCCTTCCCTGTCCTCCCTTTCTCCTCCCCTAGTGGGGAGAACTTATCAGTTTTATTGTAACAACCAACAACATGTTTAACCGTTATGAACTATTCAACCAAGTATAGGCTGGGACTTCGAAGTGGTTTGTGGTAATTTATTTCTCATTTCTTTTTATATGCTCTATGTTATGAGAGAATACTAACCAGAAAAACAAACAAACAAAACAAAACAAAACAAAAAAAACAAAACAAAAAAAAAAAAAGGGGAAGGGGGGGGGGGGGGAGAAGAAGAAGAAGAGGTGGAGGATTGTGAAGAGCCGGATCCAGGAACCGCTTGTTAGCGTTTATATGATAATGTTATCCCTCCCTCTCCCCTCACCGCTATGTGGTTGATACAAGAAACCCCACTCCCCCCTCAAGGATGCTGTCAACATGTACTCAGTATGTGCAAATGGGATTAGAATTTGTCTCTGGAAGTCAAGGCTCAGTGATACAATGTATCGTCTCCATTTGTTTATGAAATGTTTGAGTCTCCTATTAGTGTCCATTTTAGTGTCTAATTGCTCGATGAGCAGCTGTTTATGTAAGCGATGTTTAAATGAGCTAAAGCTAGGAGCAGAGTCCTCCGTCCAGACTCCCAAAATGACCTTCCTAGGAACTAAAATGATAGTATCAAGTAAGGGGGTATCTGTGAGATGGTGGTTACCTCACTCTAGGAAGCAAATCTGTTCCACGTCTATCTGGGCCTCTAGCTTAATGACTCTCGTAACCCAGAAGGCAATCTTACCCCAAAACTGGTTAACTTTTGGGCATGTGTGGAAAAAGTGGAGGAAATCCGGATCACTCACTTTGCATTTGCTGCATTCATTCCTCGTTTCAGCTCTCCACTTAGCTAACCGTCGAGGGATGATATAATCCCTGTGTAGCATTCTGATCTGAGATTCTCTTAGGGACATGGACAAAGTCGCTCTTCGAGCGCTCACCACGCTCTGCTGAATTAGCTCCGCAAGGTCGTCCCTTTCCACACTTCTGGTCCACTTATCCACCAACCGGGTTAAGTTTTCAGATTCAATGTGACTTAAGAACGTTCTGTATATTCCCGAGATGGCAAAGTTGCCCATTTTAAATGAAGATACTGTCATGGCAAATGCATGCGGCTCCCAGAATTGTGGGTCGCCTCTCATCAGTTGGTCAATATAATGCCTCAATTGCAGATAGGCATAGAAGTGGGCTCGTGGTAGCCCAAATTGGGCCTGAAGATCAGTGAAAGATTTAATGCATTTTCTAGAAAGGTCCAGAGCGTCCCCCACACAACATTACCCCCTAGCATCCCACAGGACAAAGGGAGAGGAGTCCGTTCCCGGGGGGAAGTCAGGATTGTTTCGCAATGGTATCATTCTAGGTGCCACACAGTTGCCAAGCCCTCAGTGTGTCCTTATAGAGGAGGTTATCCTTCAGTGCCGCACAGGGACTACTGGACTGGGCGAAGGGTGGGACCGGTAGGCAAAGCCCCCCCAGGGCCTGTCCCTCTAATTCAGGGGAGTAGAAGTGCATCGTTTTTAGTTGCCAATCAATCATGAGGCGGCCAAGTGATGCCCAGTTATACAGCTTGAGGTTGGGTAGTCCCAACCCTCCGCTTGAGGGATGTGCATATAATTTCGCCAGAGCTATTCTCGGCTTGCCTCCCTTCCACAAGAATCGTGAGAGGGCCCGGTTGTATATCGCCATATCCTTCCTAGTAATTAGGAATGGGAGCATTAGTAGTGGGTATAGCAGCCGTGGCAGAATTACCATCTTGACTAGATTTATGCGCCCAGAAAGGGAGAGTGGCAGGTTTCTCCAGCCCTCCATCGTACTCGCAGCATCACGACATGCTTGAGTTATATTATTGTAGTATAAGGCCTGAATGGAGGATGACAAGTGGATACCCAAGTAGGTCAAGGTGGGTTTATCCTACTGAAATGGGTAGGAGAACAATTGAGTTTTACGCTTCCGGAGCCACAGGATTTCTGACTTGGTTTCGTTTACTCTGTAGCCTGAGAAAGACCCGAAAGCTTCAATTGTCGCTAGTATCTTTGGGATATATTTCGCTGCGTGCTCCACAAATAAGAGCATGTCGTCCGCATACAAGGCGAGGTGTAGGCTCTCCTTTCCAAGCCGAATGCCTGGGTATAACGAACGCAGCTTAATGGCCAACGGCTCTAAGGCCATGTTAAAGAGGAGGGGGGATAGAGGGCACCCCTGACGTGTACCTCTTTGCAATGATATGCGGGGCGAGAATAAACCGTTAGCCATGATATGGATCCACGGGGCTGTATAAATATTCCTTATATAAGTAATAAATGAACCTGCAAAACCAAAACGCTGCAGTATATCTATAAGATGACTCCATTCCACTCTGTCGAAGGCCTTCTCTGCATCCAGGGATAGCAGGAAGGCCTCCAAATTCCCTCTCACCTCTGGGGCTTCAGGACTTGTTGCAAAATGCGCGATGGTGTGTAACACTCTCCGCACATTCGTCACTGATGTTCTATGGCACATAAATCCGGTTTGATCCGGATGAATAATGTCTGATAGGATTACTTTCAATCTGTCAGCCAAGATTTTCATGAGTATCTTGTAATCCGAATTGAGAAGGGAAATGGGGCGGTATGATTCGGGGAGACCAGGGTCCTTCCCTGGTTTCAGAATCAAAGATACATGTGCCATGGTGAATGTTTTGGTAGGAGCAATCATCTCTTTATAATACCGGTTATATAGCCTAGTTAGAGTGGGGGTGATCTGGGGTTTCAGTAATTTGAAGAATTCTATGGGTAGGCCGTCAGGACCCGCCGCCTTCCCATTGGAGATAGAGGAGATTGTTTTGCCTATCTCTTCTAGAGAGATTGGGGCGTTTATGGCCTCGAGCTGTTCTTCCTTGAGCTGAGGGAGCGCAAGGCCTTTCCAAAAGCCCGCTATGCTCTCCTGAGAGGGTTTCTTTTGGCTGGTGTATAGGTTGTAATAATAGCACGCCAAGGCCTCCACAATAGACTCAGGTGTTCTGTGTATCTTGTTGGAGTATTTAATGGCTGCTATAGGTTTACGGGCCGCCTGTTTGTTGATCAGCAAAGCCAATAGCCTGCCGGCTCTGTCTCCTTCTCTATAGTATTTGGCACTGGAACGAAGGAGTTGCCCTATCGCTTGGTGATTTAAGAACACATCTAGTTCACCCTTGCTGGCGAGGTATCTGTCCCTGGAAGCCTGGCATGGACTGCCACAGTAGGCTTGATAGGAGTCCGACAGAGCTTGTTGTAGTGTCTGTAACTTGGCCTGAGCCTTTTTCCGCAGTGCGGCCACATAAGAAATGATATCAGAGAACAGCTCTGGATTATCCTGGTGGGCTTGATTATCCGTGTAAAAGTCATTCCAGGCATGCGTTAGGTGCTTCAAGAAAGCATCTGAAGTGTATAAGAAACCTGGGAATCGAAGTGTTTGCTTATTAGCAGTCACAGCTCCCAATGCGATCACAAGTTCCACTGGTGCATGATCAGAGACCACCACCGAGTGTATCTTAGCCCTGGTAACCCTCGATACTATATTAGAGGAGATCATAAATAAGTCTATTCGCGACATTGTGGGCGACGCTGGAGATACACGTGAAGTCTTTGCTTTCCGCATTCCTTAATCTCCATACATCCACCAGTGGAAAGAGTTTGATAACCTAGAAAAAGTCTTCTTTTCAAAGGTGCCGTCATAACTAGGCTGTTTGCTCCCCACCGCACGCTCTAGATCCCGCAGCCTATCACAGACCGGGTTTGGCGCTAAGTTAAAGTCCCCGCCGAGTATGATGTCGTGGCCTAGATACGGAGACAGTGTTTGAATGAGTCTAGTCCAGAAAGCTGTGGATTTACAGTTCGGGGCGTATAAGTTGCAAATTACCAAGATCCTGTAATTGATTCTAACCTTAACTATAAGAAAACGTCCCTCTTTGTCTTTGTGAGTGTTTAAAATCTCTGTGTTTCCCCTCTTCCCGAACAAAATAGCTATACCTCTACTAGAATTTGTGTATGAGACATATTCAATCGCTCCCACCCAGTCTCGTCTAAGTTTTTCATGCTCCACCTCCGAGAGGTGTGTCTCTTGTACAAGAGCAATGTCAGTCCCCAGGCGCCGTAAGTGTGATAGAATGGAACTTCTCTTAGCGGGTGAATTAATCCCTCCTACGTTCCATGTCACTAGTTTCACCGCCATTTAAGTGAGCATTTGCGGTGTCCTCCTAAGCCGGCCCTTCGCAGGAAAGAAAAAAAAAAAAGTGAGGGGGCAAGAAGAGTCGCAAGCAGGGACGAGAGGGGAGAAAGGGTAGGCAGGGCAAGGAAAACAAAACAAAACAAAACAAAACAAACAAACCAACAAACAAACAAACATGCAAAAACAAAATTCTTTCTCTTTTTTGTAAATAAGTAAATAACAATATATACCTTATACTGCATTGATAAGCTAGATACTCTAGAATGGGGATATCCTTTTTTTTCATCAGGATTGTCACGAGTATTTAAGCTAATGGTTTCCGGGTACGCCACTCCCGGACATAACGCCTGTGTCCCATTCTTTGAAAAGACCAGTACAAATACAATAACAGTATGTATAAAAATTAAACAAATTCAATGGAGCATAGAAATACATTTAACCACAGGTAGTGCTGTGTCAGGAGTGTTGACTTGGTTTCTATAGGCCCCCTCAACCACTAACACACTCTGTATGATATATTGTAACATTGATACCATAAAAAAGAAAAAATCAAAATACTTTACAGTCTGGTGTTTCATTTCCACTTTAACCTTGCGCAGAGAATTGGAGCCAAAGTAGCCCCCTTGCTCCGGTCTTGGTGTCCAGGTTTCTGTCCCAGACCTATGAAAACTAAAACTCAGGAACAATAATAATATCAACACATAGAATAGAATTAGAACATACATGAACATGACACTGTAACTTTTTATATACAAAGCAGACATCTTAATCCGTTAAAAGGACTGATTGACATTTTCCCTGAATATGAAATCCTAAACTTACTCAGGACTAGAAAAAAAAAATTCAAATCCTATCAACCCGGGTCTGAGTGTGATGAGCCAGAAGGGTCGCCCCCTCTTCTATTTTGTTCTCTTCCCAGGTACTCTGTAACCTCTCGTGGGGAGTCAAAGAATCTAGGGCCTGAGGGGGTTAGTAGTTTAAGTCTGGCCGGGTACAAGAGATATACCTGTCTACCCTCGCGAGCATAGCGGGGAAAATTCTTTACGCTTCCTCATTAATTCTGAGGAATAATCTTGAAAGATAAGCAATTTAGAACCTTCATACATTATGGGGGACATTTTCCTATATGCGCGCAATAATTCTACCTTCAATTGGAAATGTAGCAGCTTGATCATTACTTGTCTGGGTTGTGCATTATCCCGCTCCTGCTGCCTTTCAGGCCCCACCCTATGAGCCCTTTCCACACTACCTTTGAAAATATTGGGGATAAGTTTAAGTACTAGAGGCAAGGTGTTCTCTACAAAGTGAATTAGATCTCTAGGTTTTACGCTTTCAGGGATCCCTAAAATGCGCAAGTTGTTACGGCGGGATCTATTTTCCAAATCCTCAAGTCTTTGGTGTAATACAATATTTTCTTTCACTAATACGTCTATCTGGGTACCATGGGTAACTGCTGTGTCTTCAAGCCCTGACACCCTATTCTCCACTTCTGTAAAGCGGACTGAAAATTGCTTCATCTCTCCTGCTAGGTGATCTAAGCCTTTCTGTAAGCTATCAATTCTGGGGAGAAAGATGGAGGAGAGCTGCTGTACCACTAAGTGCGATTCAGAAGGTAACCCATTAAAATCCTGCCCAGCAGAGGGTGTATCCTGTGAGTGGTCAGCAGTCCCCCTGTTCTTTCCTGAGGATTTGTTTTTCCCTGACATTTTGCCCCCAGTCAGAAATCTATCCATACACAGGTACAGATCCCACCAGAGGTAGTATCACACCACCCCCCAGCACTCAAAAATACAAACAGAAATGAACAAAAAGTCTTTGCAGAGCAGCGCTTCTGTATTCTGGCGTAGCTGGACGCAGCAGTTCAGCACAGATTGTGTAGAGTTTTAATTGTGTATTCTTCCTCTGGGCCCTCAGAGAGTAATCATGCAAGAGACAAATAGCAGAGAGAGTGTCTTTCCCTTTTTATAGCACAGAGAATTATTATAGGTGATAGGGTGCAAGTGTTGGTTTTCAAATGTGATGCTGCACCCGATGTGTTATTGGAGCCACAGCCAAAGATTGTCTCTGTTACTTGCAGAACCTGTGATATAACCCCACTGTACGTGTCTGAAGGGCCACAGAACACAACCCCTGAAGTGGATAAGGCCGGTTGTTAGGAAGCAAAAGAAGAATAAAAGAAAAGTTCTCTACTGAATAGGCCTGTTATGTCCTTTACTGTGACTCTCCACTATTAGTATGTCCCCTGGGCCTTCTTAAAACACAGTCCAGGCCCAAGTGGTGTCACCAGCGCTTGATCTAGGGTCTCTTGTGTGGGCAGTGCTCCTGTGCCTTATAGATTAGAAAACTTTTATCCCACTCTGTGCAATTTCTCCCAATGTCAGTGTATAAGGAACAAAGATTACCTTGTCTGGCAGTTGTCGGTAGCGTGCTGTGGGAGCCACGAGGCACAGTGTGGAAGTGTGGGATGCTTTCGCTCTCAGGGTAGCTCGTATGGTGTTCTTTGCTCTTAGACTCCAGACCGGGTGGTCTTAGCTTGAGTCCTGCTGTGCGGCCTGCGGCAAACAATATGGCTCCTTTTCGCGCCTGTTATTGGACCGCTCGTCTCCGTCCGAGATTAGCCCAGCTCACCACCGCAATACCTGTGGCTATCTCGCGGTCAGATCCCCATACAGGTCAGCACCCTCCGCCAGCCGACCACGTGTGTTACCGCTGGCAGCTGCGTGAGGGCTCACCTCGGGGCCGGTGTTGTGCTCCGCTGTGTGTCAGGTAGGGGATCCGGTCACCGAGGTCACCCCGATCGGGTGAAGGCAGCAGTCCACTCTCCGCCAGTAACGATCAGGTCGTGTGGGTCAGTCCAGGAGATTACGACCTCTCCTCCTAAAAATGGCGCACCTGCATGTGCTGTTTGTTCACGGTGGGGGCGAGATGGATATCGCCAGTGTCTTAAGTGCCAAACACCTTGTGTGTTAAGGCTATGCTACACTTGAATGTTTGCCAGGAGTAGTTGTAGGCAAGCTGAGTGGAGCAAAACCCCAAATAAAACTTATAAAGGTTGTGGAAGCTCCGGAGCTCTTCACTTCAGCTGCCTATTCCTTGGCCCGCCCACCGGAAGTCCCAACGCTGCTTTTTAATGCTTGCTGGTATTACGAGTCTGGCAGGTATAGGTGTACCGCTCACTTTTTTTCCGCAATTCGAGTATACCGCAAATCCCTTACGTCAATTGCGTATCCTATCTTTTCAATGGGATTTTCCTAACGCCGGTATTACGAGTCTTGGAAAAAGTGAGCGGTACACCCTCTCCTGTTAAGACTTCAACCGCATTTAAAAGTCAGCAGTTAAGAGTTTTATGGGCTAATGCCGCAACATAAAACTCTTAACTAAAGTGCTAAAAAGTACACTAACACCTATAAACTACCTATTAACCCCTAAACCGAGCCTCCCCCCACATCGCAAACACTTAAATAAATTTTTTAACCCCTAATCTGCCGACCGGACATCGCCGCCACTTTAATAAATATATTAACCCCTAAACCGCCGCACTCCCGCCTTGCAAACACTAGTTAAATATTATTAACCCCGACACCTACCTACAATTATCCCCTAATCTGCCGCCCCCAACGTCGCCGCCACTATAATAAAGTTATTAACCCCTAAATCTAAGTCTAACCCTAACCCTAACACCCCCCTAATTAAATGTAATTTAAATACATCTAAATAAAATTAATAGTATTAAATAAATTATTCCTATTTAAAACAAATTACTTACCTGTAAAATAAACTCTAAGATAGCTACAATATAACTAATAATTACATTGTAGCTATCTAAGGGTTTATTTTTATTTTACAGGCAACTTTGTATTTATTTTAACTAGGTACAATAGTTATTAAATAGTTATTAACTATTTAATAACTTCCTAGTTAAAATAAATACAAATTTACCTGTAAAATAAAACCTAACCTAAGTTACAATTACACCTAACACTACACTATAATTAAATAAATTACCTAAATTAACTGCAATTAATTACAATTAAATTAAATAAACTAAATTACGAAAAAAAACCCACTAAATTACAGAAAATAATAAAATAATTACAATTTTTTAAAACTAATTACACCTAATCTAATCCCCCTAATAAAATTAAAAAGCCCTCCAAAATAAAAAAAAATCCCTACCCTACACTAAATTACAAATAGCCCCTAAAAGGGCTTTTTTCGGTGCACTGCCCCAAAGTAATCAGCTCTTTTACCTGTAAAAAAAAATACAATACCCCCCGCAACATTACAACCCACCACCCACACACCCAACCCTACTCTAAACCCACCCAATACCCCCTTAATAAAACCTAACACTACCCCCTTGAAGATCACCCTACCTTGAGACGTCTTCACCCAACCAGGCAGAAGTCTTCATCCAGACGATCCGAAGTCTTCATCCTATCCGGGCAGAAGAGGTCCTCCAGACAGCCAGAAGTCTTCATCCAGGCGGCATCTTCTATCTTTATCCATCCGGAGTGGAGTGGGTCCATCTTCAAGAAATTCGATGTGGAGCATCCTCTTCGTTCGACGGCGACTGGAACAATGACGGGTCCTTTAAATGACGTCATCCAAGATGGCGTCCCTTCAATTCCAATTGGCTGATAGAATTCTATCAGCCAATCGGAATTAAGGTTGAAAAAATCCTATTGGCTGATCCAATCAGCCAATAGGATTGAGCTTGCATTCTATTGGCTGTTCCAATCAGCCAATAGGATTGAACTTCAATCCTATTGGCTGATTGGATCAGCCAATAGGATTTTTTCTGCCCGAATCTGCCCCATTGATTCCTATTTGGAAATCGTGCACAAGCACGTTTAGCCAGCTCACCGCTATCGTAAGCAACGCTGGTATTTAGGTGACATATGGAGCTAAATTTTGCTCTCCGCTCACTTTTTTGCGGCTAACGCCGGGTTTAGAAGAAACTGTAATACCAGCGTTGTCTTAAGTGAGTGGTGACAAAAAAATGCTCGTTAGCACCGCACACCATTACCGACAAAAACTCGTAATCTAGCTGACTGTTTTTAACTTGCATCATTTTCCAGTTCCAGAAACATCTTTTTCCTTCACTTTCATAAGTGCAAGGCGTAACTTGAAACAAACTCGCAAGTCTAGTTTTGGCAAGAAGAATCTGCAAGACTTACAGGTGTAATATGCTTAGCTCATTCCAATGCAAATTGTAAAGAAACTTTTTATATAACCAAGAAACCACATCTTCAGCTTACTCACCAATGCTGCAAAACTGATTTTACAAAACTGATATAAGGAACCCTAGGGACCCCATTTAACCCTTTGAGTGCTACGCACTTTCCCTCCTGAGTGCTAAGATTTTTTAATGTTATTTTTATTATTTTATTTTTTGAACAATTTTTTAAAACTTTTTTTTAATTTTTTTCAGACCTCCAAGACTTACACTTTTGGAAAGGTTAGGCGATTGTCTTTCCAATGGTGGGTCTTGAAGGTCTGTAGCTGCTTACATGCCTGAGATACAGGCTTCTAAGCAGCATGCCCCCTGCTCCTATACTTAACATTGTTAAGTATAAAGTTGCGAGGTGACGTAACCACGTTATTGCGCGTGACATCACCACGAAAAACGGGAAGCCCCGGCGATGAACCCTAACACCCCCTCCCTAACTTAAATAGAATTAAAAGAAATCTAAATAAAATTACTATAATTAACTAAATTATTCCTATTTAAAACTAAATACTTACCTATAAAATAAACCCTAAGATAGCTACAATATAACTAATAGTTACATTGTAGCTATCTTAGGGTTTATTTTTATTTTACAGGCAAGTTTGTATTTATTTTAACTAGGTAGAATAGTTATTAAATAGTTATTAACTATTTAATAACTATCTAGCTAAAATAAATACAAAAGTACATGTACACTAACACCTAACACTACACTATAATTAAATAAATTAAAAATTTGGGTGTGTGTGGATATAGCGCTTGGACCTACTTTGACCTATAGGTTTGAACAAATGGCTACCTAGCTAGCCAATAAGTGAGTGATCGTGTATGTGGTATGTTCAAAGTGCCATAAAGGCAAGGTGTTATGTATTAAAAACTGATATGATTTTTAAAAAACTGATGTGGTTTTAAAAGGTTTAATCCTAGTAGACTCTGGTATGTTAAAATTAATAATACATATTACATGGATATAAACAGTAAAAAAACTTTCAGTAGCTACTGAACAGTGCTATATTAAAACAATAGTTTAAACAATAAGGGGTTAAGCTTATTGGAGTAAACCCAGAGTAGTTAATACAATGATATCAGTATAGGTAATAACAATGATAACAGTATATAGATAAATGCACATGCATAAACAATTTGTGTAAAAATGTGAAAATCTATGTGAAAATTGAAAAATAGTGAAAAAATGAAAAAAATTAAAAAATGAGTGAAAAAAATGAAAAATTTGTGAAAAAAAATGTCAAATGAAGTGTAATCCTCAAACAAATGGAGGTGTAATCAAAAAATGAATGTCCTGTTGGTGCCACAAATAATGATTCCAAAAAATGTGACAAGCAATCAGCCAATAGGATTGAAGTTCAATCCTATTGGCTGATCCAATCAGCCAATAGGATTGAGCTTGCATTCTATTGGCTGTTCCAATCAGCCAATAGAATGCAAGCTCAATCCTATTGGCTGATCGGATTAGGTGTAATTAGTTTAAATATCTGTAATTTGTTTATTATTTTCTGTAATTTAGTGTTTTGTTTTTGTACTTTAGCTAATTTAATTTAATTTAATTTAGGTAATTGTATTTAATTTAGTTAATTTATTTAATTATAGTGTAGTATTTGGTGTTAGTGTAACTTAGGTTAGGTTTTATTTTACAGGTACTTTTGTATTTATTTTTGCTAGGTAGTTATTAAATAGTTAATAACTATTTAATAACTATTCTACCTAGTTAAAATAAATACAAACTTGCCTGTAAAATAAAAATAAACCCTAAGATAGCTACAATGTAACTATTAGTTATATTGTAGCTAGTTTAGGGTTTATTTTGTAGGTAAGTGTTTAGTTTTAAATAGGAATAATTTAGTTAATTATAGTAATTTTATTTAGATTTCTTTTAATTCTATTTAAGTTAGGGGGTGTTAGGGTTAGGGTTAGACTTAGGTTTAGGGGTTAATACATTTAGTATAGTGGCGGCGACGTTGGGGACGGTAGATTAGGGGTTAATAAATATAATGTAGGTGTCGGCGATGTTGGGGGCAGCAGATTAGGGGTTAATAAATATAATGTAGTTGGCGGCGGTGTCCGAAGTGGCAGATTAAGGGTTAAAATTTTTATTATAGTGTTTGCGATGCAGGAGGACCTCGGTTTATAGGTAGTTTATGGGTGTTAGTGTACTTTTTATCACTTTAGTTATGAGTTTTATGTTACGGCGTTGTACCATAAACCTCATAACTACTGACTTTTAAATGTGTTAGGACTCTTGACGGGGTAGGGTGTGCCGCTTACTTTTTGGCCTCCCAGGACAGACTCATAATACCAGCGCTATGGAATTCCCATTGAAAAAAGACTTTACGAAGTTTACGTAAGTCGTTTTGCGGTAAGGCCAAAGAAGTGTGCAGTGATCCTAAACCTTCAAGACTCGTAATACCAGCGGGCGTTAAAAAGTAGCGTTAGGACCTCTTAACGCTGCTTTTTTACCTTAACGCACAACGCGTAATCTAGCCAAAAGATAGCAAGAGAACGAAGAAAAATTGATAATTGGAGTAAATTAGAAAGTTGCTTAAAATTGCATGTTCTATCTGAATCACAAAAGTAAAAAAAATTGGGTTCAGTATCCCTTTAAGCACTATCCTGTTTGTATGTATCTTGCCATTGCATACAAAAATGGTTATAAATAAGCTCCTAGCAAGATAATCAGCTCACAATTTAAAATGTGCCTTAAAGGGACATTCCGGTCAAAAATTAAATGCACATAGATTTATTACATCTTTGAATAGAAACGTATTTGCAATATAGATGTATTGGCAAAAAGGCTTCTATTAAAACTTATCACTGTTTTGGTGTTAACATTTTTCTCTGCACATACATGTGATATTCTCAGTGCACCAGCATTTTAAATACTACAGCTACTCAGACAGCCAGTGAGGTTTGTATCATGTCAGCAATTAACAAATTGAGTCATTACCAGATGGTACAAGCACCTTAGGCTCTCTGAGCAAGTGCTGTGTTTAAAATGCTGGTGCACGGTGCATACTTAAATACACTTTTGAAACAGCTATAGCTTTTATTAGAAGCAGTTTTGCTAATACATACAGTATATATTACAAATATGCCTCTATTCAAAATGGAAATACATCTATGTGAATTCCAATTTTGGCTGGAATGTGCCTTTAGATCATCCCATTATGGACTTCATCTCCCAGACAGATAATCTGGACTGAGTGAAGCTTTATGTCATTGTGCCCTCAGAAAGACTCTTGTCTTCGGTTTAACATTCTTTGTAGCCACAACACCACACGGAACAAGTTTCTGATTTAGCAATGCACATGTCTGCCTTACCCATGTGATTATACCTAGAAGGTCCTGCTGCATGGGAAGAGGTTTCATTTCTAGAAATATGAAAATGCAGCCTGGGCTTTTTGAGAACATTGTAACGATTTATTCTCTGCTAAGTGATGAACAGTGATTATCTTTAAGGGATGTTGTATTCCCCTAGACAAAAAAAAATATTTTCATATAATTCTTATGCTCAGTTCTACACTTATGCTTTCAAAACTAAGTCTTCTGAAGAAGGGGAGTGCAAAAAAATAGCTGACATCCATTCCTAGGCCTATACAGCACTTTATTGGGTTATATATGTGATGCATTGATTGATGTTTTTTGTGCCTTGCCAGTAGGCCATGGGTAATGGTAAGATTAATTTAAAGGGACAGTCTACTTGATTTTTTTATTATTTAAAAGATAGATAATACCTTTACTACCCATTCTTCAGTTTTGTACAACCAACATTGTTATATACTATTCTTTATGACCTCTAAACCTCTGCTTGTTTCTAAGCCCATGCAGGCCGCCTCTTATCTCAGGGCATTTTATTAGGTTTTTACAGCCGGACAGTGCTAGTTTATGTGTGCCATACAGGGAGTGCAGAATTATTAGACAAGTTGTATTTTTGAGGATTAATTTTATTATTGAACAACAACCATGTTCTCAATGAACCCAAAAAACTCATTAATATCAAAGCTGAATAGTTTTGAAAGTAGTTTTTAGTTTGTTTTTAGTTATAGCTATTTTAGGGGGATATCTGTGTGTGCAGGTGACTATTACAGTGCATAATTATTAGGCAACTTAACAAAGAACAAATATATACCCATTTCAATTATTTATTTTTACCAGTGAAACCAATATAACATCTCAACATTCACAAATATACATTTCTGACATTCAAAAACTAAACAAAAAAAAAAAAGTGACCAATATAGCCATATTTCTTTGCAAGGACACTCAAAAGCCTGCCATCTATGGATTCTGTCAGTGTTTTGATCTGTTCACCATCAACATTGCGTGCAGCAGCAACCACAGCCTCCCAGACATTGTTCAGAGAGGTGTACTGTTTTCCCTCCTTGTAAATCTCACATTTGATGATGGACCACAGGTTCTCAATGGGGTTCAGATCAGGTGAACAAGGAGGCCATGTCATTAGATTTTGTTCTTTTATACCCTTTCTTGCCAGCCACGCTGTGGAGTACTTGGACGCGTGTGATGGAGCATTGTCCTGCATGAAAATCATGTTTTTCTTGAAGGATGCAGACTTCTTTCTGTACCACTGCTTGAAGAAGGTGTCTTCCAGAAACTGGCAGTAGGACTGGGAGTTGAGCTTGACTCCATCCTCAACCCCAAAAGGCCCCACAAGCTCATCTTTGATGATACCAGCCCAAACCAGTACTCCACCTCCACCTTGCTGGCGTCTGAGTCGGACTGGAGCTCTCTGCCCTTTACCAATCCAGCCACGGGCCCATCCATCTGGCCCATCAAGACTCACTCTCATTTCATCAGTCCATAAAACCTTAGAAAAATCAGTCTTGAGATATTTCTTGGCCCAGTCTTGACGTTTCAGCTTGTGTGTCTTGTTCAGTGGTGGTCGTCTTTCAGCCTTTCTTACCTTGGCCATGCCTCTGAGTATTGCACACCTTGTGCTTTTGGGCACTCCAGTGATGTTGCAGCTCTGAAATATGGCCAAACTGGTGGCAAGTGGCATCTTGGCAGCTGCACGCTTGACTTTTCTCAGTTCATGGGCAGTTATTTTGCGCCTTGGTTTTTCCACACGCTTCTTGCGACCCTGTTGACAATTTTGAATGAAACGCTTGATTGTTCGATGATCACGCTTCAGAAGCTTTGCAATTTTAAGAGTGCTGCATCCCTCTGCAAGATATCTCACTATTTTTTACTTTTCTGAGCCTGTCAAGTCCTTCTTTTGACCCATTTTGCCAAAGGAAAGGAAGTTACCTAATAATTATGCACACCTGATATAGGGTGTTGATGTCATTAGACCACACCCCTTCTCATTACAGAGATGCACATCACCTAATATTCTTAATTGGTAGTAGGCTTTCGAGCCTATACAGCTTGGAGTAAGACAACATGCATAAAGAGGAAGATGTGGTCAAAATACTCATTGCCTAATAATTCTGCACTCCCTGTATATATATATATATATATAGAATTTCACAAAATACAATTTTTTAAACTCCACCAGATCTCTAATTTCTTTTGATTCCTGTAATTTTGTAATAGCTCAGAGGAACATGGATCTATGAGCCCTAAAAGTTAACAATAAACTTAGGTTAGAGGTTACCATAGCACTCAATATTTCCTAGAGGTTTTTACTGGATATGAACATTTAAAGGGATAGTCTACACCACTTTGAAATGGCTGCCAAACTCTACCCACTGATAACATCCCAATCTGAGCTGCATAATGCGTCCAATCACAAAAGCCTCACTAGTTAGATTCACCAGACTGAAAATGCTATTCAGCAGAGTGCCCAGATGTAGCTCGAATCGTGATGTCATCAGTATGAGGAGTTTGGGTGTCATTTCAAAGTGGCCAGAAACGATATTCTTTTTAAAATAACTTTTCTACCGTTCCTGCTACATGACATTTAAAGGGGTGATGGAGAAAATTTGCAGCTTAATCTAAGGTAAGACTTTAAGATGACTAAGGTGTAGACTGTCCTTTTAAAGAGCTTGTGGAAAGTGGCCAACCAATATTTTGAGGACAGGCTGTGGTTGGAGGGGCTTGTTAGCAGGTGGACCATGGGTGTACAGTGGGTGTGTCTGGGGAGAATGTGGGCGTGCCTGAGGCGTTCTTGGGCATGGCTTTTCAGATAGTCCTTTAAAACCAGAGAATTGTAAGCAAATATTTTTTCTTTTTTTTTTGCAGATGCAACATATGTCAGATAAATGTTGTTCTAGTTAAAAAACATGTATATGTTTTATCTACAGAATTCCTAATTAAAGTAAATTTAATATACACCACTGTGATATGACAATTTATTTTTAATTTAAAGATGGTATAACACTACAAAATAAAGTATATTGCAATGGTATAACAATGCAAAGAAATTATATTTCAACTTGTTAACATTTTAAATTGGACCTACAGAGTAATCGCCCATCATGATTTATGTGGGGATGGCTAGGTCATGCTTCCTCATGTGATTATATTCATCTGCTAGAGTTTGCAGTTAAAAAATGTTTAAATCTTCTCAGGTATTGTTTTGTTTCTTTTTTCTATGACATGCTAGTCATTTGGGAGCCCAATTAAATTTTTCATTTTTCTTTTCCACACAAAGAGTGGTTAATACCTGTGGGCTCCTATTCATGAAACTGTCTTATCAGCTTTGGGGCTGCTTGCATGAAGTTTAGAAGCACTGGTCTTATGATTGCAGCTTCTTAATGTATCCACAACCTCAGAGAATGTAGATATCAGACAACTAATTTGTCTGGGATGAACGACAAGCCGTGCTCTTGTGCAATTGCTTCTGTAGTCTTAAATTCTAGCAACCAATGCTGCTCTGGAGACCCCAAAGATGTGTGGGCAGGTTCTCTTTTTGAGAACCTTGTCTGCATGGAGTGTCATAAATGGGGTCCTTGGAATAAGCTTTTGTTAGAGGGGGTAAAGACAAACGCTGTCAGGGACATCAAGAATTGGATAGGCATAAAACAATCTTATAAACTAATTAAGCATTAAGGTCTTAGAGGCTCCATTTACCTTCCATATACCTTTAAACCATTACACTCCCTTGACTGTCCACCATTTACCTCACCCTTGCCAATATGGTTGGTGACCTGAAATAATGACGCAACACAGTAGTTTGGCTAAATATGGAAAGGTTGCATTTAATAATTTAATTTAATTTCTCATTGGATAATAACATACCCCAAATTCAACACAATAACTCAAAATGCTCCAGCATTTGCACAACCTGAACTTGGATCCCACGTGTCGGGGGGGAGACCACAAAACCCCCCCTGTGGCAGAGCAGGAGGGGGAGGAGAGAACCTGCAGCATATACCAGCCATTAGCTAGACCACCAAATCACGACTTAGGCTGGGTATGCTACAGGATCCCCTCCACCCCTAGCATGCCCCGCCTACGTGCCAGATCCCAATTTCACCGCAACATCTAAAAAACTTTTCCTTATTTATAGCTGCTTATTTTATCTTAACGCCTTCAGCTACCTTAGACCGCTCGAGTCACCCACTAGCTTCCAGCTGCAGCTTCCTTAATTCCCTTTATTAGGGGGCACGGGCGGTCTTACTGCGATCCAACTAAGTAGCTGACATCGTGCCCATAACCGTGCCAAATTCTTTCCGCATCTCTGGTTGTGACCTCTCTGCGTAGTTGTTTCTACTTGCTTGTTTGAATCTAGGGAGGGTGGGAGGGAAACAAAAAAAGGTTAGTAATAATCCTACTTCCTGTTGCCCTACCTATATATACCCTTTCCCAACCCCTTCTTATCTGCTATCCTTTCAAACCCTCCTCTCACTCTTATCTGCTACTTCCCTATTCTTTTCTAACTCCTAACCCCCCTTCTACTCCCCCTCCCAATTCCAGTTAGGAGCCCAGCCCTTAGGCCGCTCCAGTCATAGTCATTCCCTCTGCTCTTTATACTTTGCAGGTGACAAGACTTGTTGGGCCTATGGGCCTCATCAGCTGACAAAAAATGTATGTTTCCATGAGGATGTCTGTCTAGTGTGTTTGAATACAGGATTTTACATGTAGCAAAAAGTAAACACAAATACATGAATTTAATCCTGTGATATAAGTGTGTGTACTTTTATCACTCTTTTTTTAAAGTATTAGAGAGACATGAAACCCCAAGTTTGTCTTTTATGATTCAGATAGAGCATACGTTTTTAAACAACTTTCCAATTCTATGACCAATTTGGCTTTATTCTCTTGGTATCCTTTGTTGAAGGAGCAACAGTGCCCTGCTGAGAGCTAGCTGAATACATTGGTAAGCCAATGATTAGAAGCATATGTGTGCAGCCACCAATCAGCAGCTAGCTTCCAGCTCCTGAAAATACTTAGGTATGCTTTTCAACAAAGGATATCAAGAAAACTAAGCAGACTAAATAATAAAAGTAACTTGGAAAGTTATTTACAATTGTATGCTCTATCTGAATCATGAAAGAAACATTTTGAGGTCCATATCCCTTTAACCTTTTCGCTATCAGAAAAACTTTGCCAAAGTACTGGAGAATTTGTAGCATTTTTGCTATCACTCTGTTTAAACAGAAATAGAGCATTTTTTTTATTTACCTATGCAAATAATATATATATATATATATATATATATATATATATATATATATATATATATGTATATATATATATATATATATATATATATATATATATATATATATATATATGATTAATTATTACATTCCACAGAAATCTGTAGCTTGCTAAGTGTAGAAAAAAACGTAAGGTGGAGATTACGAGTGGAGCGCAAATTAATGCTGCCGCTTGAGTGTTAGTTGCGATATAAGAAAGATTTTTGTAACTGTTTTCGCTCTCACAGTAACCAACTAGTGCGAAAATTCAAAGTTAGAATATCGTGTGCATTCACGTATAAAACGATAGAAGTCAATGGAGAAAAAAAAGTGGGAAAAAAACTAACACCCCACTCTCACGCAAACACGGTTACATATTCTCATTTGCGCTAACCCAACATGAAAATATGAATATTTCCCATTCCAATGTTCTGCACTTAACATAATATGTTCTATTTAATCATAAATAAATATTTCTACATATATCTGATGGTATTTTGGTAGAATATAAATCTATACGTATACCGATATATATATATACAGTAATTGTAATCAAAATTATTCAAATTGCAAATCAGGGTTATTGTCAAAATGTACTTTTAATTAATTCTGCAGTCTTTTGTTTGATGTGTTCATTGCAAACAGCTAAAAGTCTGTACATTTTGACAATAAACCTGATTTGCAATGGGGGTTGAATTATTTTGATTTACAATTGTATATATATATATATATATATATATATATATATATATATATATATATATATATATATATATATATACCACTATGTGCAGAGCAATGGAATGGAAAACATTTACAGTAGATACATAGTTAAAACCTTTATTAAACATGAATATTGCATAAATATGCTTTCACGTTTTCATTTACTTAGCTGCAAAGGGATCCAATGCACTTATATATATGTCTATATATGTGTACATATGCATTTACGTGTTTATATGTGTATATATGTCTGTAAATAAACATACATATCCATCTTTAGACATGTATTTGTTTGTATCTCAAAGTTAAAGTCCTATGCCTGCTTTATTTTCTAACACCTTAAACCTCATATGTTTGAGCCCTTATAACTTTTGTGTGCAATTTTTTTTTTTATTTATAATTTTTATTAGATTGTGTTATTATGAGTTTGACTGTACTTTGTAATGTATTTTTGATGTGTTTTGTATAAGTGTTACGTTTTGCGAAACAGCCAGCGCTTTGAAGTCGCTGTATAAATTCTAGCGTATATTGCAATTGTGCTCACGCGATCGTGTTTACTTTTAACTCGTAATATGAGCGGTAAGCCTGATGAGCACAAACCATCTCTATATACCCGTATGGATCGGCCGCAAACCTTTGTGCTCCACTCATCATCTATCCCAAATTTGTTCATTGGCATCCTCTGATTCAGCTAACGTATATATTTTTTATTATTTTTGATAATTTTAAGATCTTTTTCTACAGCTATTTTTAAAATGATGCAATGGGCTAATTCTCATTTGGTTTAATAGAACTGCCCAAAATTTAACTTTTTTTTTAACCCCTTAATAACCGACATCGTACGTCCTCACAAAAAATACCCTTAACAGCTGAGGACGTACGGCGTACATTGTCGGTCTTGGAAAGTTATTGCAGTGATGCCTCGATATTGAGGCATGCTGCAATAACATTTCTTACCCCTCCGATGCAGAGAGCCACTCTGTGGCCCTCTCTGCACTGGACATCGATGGCCGATATCAATGGTGGGTGGGAGCCGGTGTGGGAGGCAGGTGGGCAGCCATCAATGGCTTGGATCAGTAAGAGGGGGAGAGATCTGGGGCACCTGGGGCGCCGGGGGCGCGCATGGATACGCGCGCGTGTGCACGGGGCGGGTGCATGCACAGGGAGGGAGCGGGTGGGAACCGCTACACTACAGAAAAAATGTTTGGCAAAAGTGGGAGAGAGGGGGGAGGGAAGTGCAATAAAAATGGATCTGGGAGGGAGTTGAGGGTTAGTCTTTGGGGGGGGGGGGAAGCTACACTACAGAAAAAAAAAAAAATCACTTTTGTAAACTGGATACTGGCAGGCAGCTGCCAGTACCCAAGATGGCTCCCAATAAGGTTGAGGGGGAGGGTTAGAGAGCTGTTTGGGAAGGGGGTCAGGGAGGTTGGGGGCTAAGGGGGGATCCTTCACAGCAGCATATGTAAATATGCTTAAAAATAATAAAAGCTACCTTTTATTTTAGTACTGGCAGACTTTCTGCCAGTACTTAAGATGGCGGGGACATTTGTAGGGTGGGGGAGGGAAGAGAGCTGTTTGGGAGGGATCAGGGGGTCTGGTGTGTCAGGTGGGAGGCTGATCTCTACACTAAAGCTAAAATTAACCCTGCAAGCTCCCTACAAGCTACCTAATTAACCCCTTCACTGCTGGGCCTAATACAAAAGTGGTGCGCAGCAGCATTTAGCGGCCTTCTAATTACCAAAAAGTAATGCCACAGCCATAAATATCTGCTATTTCTGAACAAAGTGGATCCCAGAGAAGCATTTACAACCATTTGTGCCATAATTGCACAAGCTGTTTGTAAATAATTTCAGTGAGAAACCTAAAATTGTGAAAAATTTAACATTTTTTTTTTCATTTGATCACATTTGGTGGTGACATGGAGGCATGAAATATACCAAAATGGGCCTAGATCAATACTTGGGGGTGTCTACTACACTACACTAAAGCTAAAAGTAACCCTACACGCTCCTTACAAGCTCCCTAATTATCCCCTTCACTGCTGGGCATAATACACATGTGGTGCGCAGCGGCATTTAGCAGCCTTCTGATTACCAAAAAGCAACATCAAAGCCATGTATGTCTGCTATTTCTGAACAAAGGGGATCCCAGAGAAGCATTTACAACCATTTATGCCATAATTGCACACGCTGTTTGTAAATAATTTCAGTGAGAAACCTACAGTTTGTGAAAAAATTTGTGAAAAAGTGAACAATTTTTTTTATTTGATCGCATTTGGTGGTGAAATGGTGGCATGAAATATACCAAAATTGGCCTAGATCAATACTTTGGGTTGTCTACTAAAAAAAAATATATACATGTGAAGGAATATTCAGGGATTCCTGAAAGATATCAGTGTTCCAATGTAACTAGCGCTAATTTTGAAAAAAAAAGTGGTTTGGAAATAGCAAAGTGCTACTTGTATTTATTGTGCTATAACTTGCAAAAAAAGCAAAGAACATGTAAACATTGGGTATTTCTAAACTCAGGACAAAATGGGTGTTTTTTGGTGGTTGTAGATTTGTAACAGATTTTTTCCTCATATTTTATATTTTTTTTAATAGTAAATTATAAGATATGAAAATAATGGTATCTTTAGAAAGTCCATTTAATGGCGAGAAACACTGTATATAATATGTGTGGGTACAGTAAATGAGCAAGAGGAAAACTACAGCTAAACACAAACACAGCAAAAATGTAAAAATAGCCTTGGTCCCAAACGGACAGAAAATGGAAAGTGCTGTGTTCATTAAGGGGTTAAAGTAGACAGCCCAAAGGTATTGATCTATGCCCATATTTGATGTCACTATTTGGCCGCTAAATACGATCATATAAAAAAAAAATCATTACATTTTTCCACAAACTTTGGGTTTCTCACTGAAATTATTTACACACAGCTACTACAGTCATTTGACAAATGGTTGTAAAATCTTCTCTGGGATCACTTTTATTAAGAAATAGCAGACATGCATGGCTTTGCCATTGGTTTTTGCTAATTAAAAGGTCGCTAATTGCAGCTGTGCACCACACTTCTAAAATTCCCGGCAGTGAAGTAATATTTGCTGCAGTGAAGGGATTACCCTCACACCTTACACTTTCCACTCCCTGAACCCTACCTGATCCCTCCCAAACAGCTCGGTTCCCTCCTTATCGTCACTGGTCACTACCATCTTAGGAACTGGCAGGCTGGCAGCTAGTCTGCCAAAATGCAGTTTAGGGCTTATTTTTGTTTAATATTTAAGTAGTTATTTATTTTTATCTTCTATAGTTTATGGTTCCCTCCTCACCCTCCCACCTCCCTGTTTCTCCCCCCAAAAAGAGCTCTCTAACCTTCCCCCTCCTACTGTTTCCTGAGTAACAAATTGATGGATTTCTATTTCATATTTTTTATTATTTATTTATTATATATTTTTTTGTAGTGTAGGGATCCACCTCCTCCTCTTCACCTCCCCCTCTAAGCAATCTTTTGATTTCTGTAGTGTAGGGACCCACCTCCCCCTTCAACCTATTTTTGTTTTCTGTGGCATAGGGGCCCATTCCTCCCTCTCTGTTCAAAGTCAATTTTCTGTAGTATAGACACCCGCTCCTCCCTCCACCATCCTGCTCTGGGCCACACACCCGCCTAACACCTCCCATCAGCACCAATGGATGATCGTTACAGACAGTGACACAGACAGTTTTATTGTCTGTAATGATCTGACAATCTGGCTTTATATGGTAATGGAGCACTATTAATGCTCACTTACAATAAAAAGTCAGATGTCCGCAGCCCACAAACAGCAAGCCTCGGTTGTCACCAGACAACCAAGGCTGCAAGGGCTGTAAATAGATCTGACACAATTCTACATTATGCGGTACACTGGGACTTGAACTGCATGACAAAGATCTAGGTCGGATTGGTCAAAGGGTTTAAAGGGATATTCCAGCCAAAATTGTAATCCACATGGATGCACTTCGGTTTTGAATAGAGGCATTTTTTTAATATACATGTATTAGCAAAAATACTTCTAATAAAAGCTAGCTGTTTCAAATGAGTATTCACGTATGCACCATGCACCAGCATTTTAAACACAGCATTTGCTTAGGGAGCCTAAGTTGCTTGTACCATCTGGTAATGACTCAATTTGTTAATTGCTGACATGATACAAGCCCCACTGGCACTCTGAGCAGCTGCAGTATTTAAAATGCTGGTGCACTGAGAATATCTAGTTATGCTTCACATGCACGTGCAGAGAAAAATGTTAACACTAAAACAGTGATAACTTTTACTAGAAGCATTTTTGTCAAAATATCTATATTGCAAATATGTTTCTATTCAAATATGTAATTCAAGGGACAGTCAACACCAGAATTGTTGTTGTTTTTAAAGATAGATAATCCCTTAATTACCAATTCTTCAGTTTTGCATAACCAACAGAGGCGGCCTTCAAGGTTTAAGAAATTAGCATATGAACCTCCTAGGTTTAGCTTTCAACTAAGAGAACAAAGCAAAATTGGTGATAAAAGTAAATTGGAAAGTAGTTTAAAATTACATGCCCTATTTGAATCCTGAAAGTTTTTTTTGGACTTGACTGTCCCTTTCATCAATGTGCAATTCAATTTTGACCGGAATGTCCCTTTAAGTGAGTTATTCACCATGTGAAATCTGCACTGTGATTTCACTTCAGTCAGGAGAGATTTATTTAGAAGGATATAGCAACATTTGCCTTTCTATAACTTTGTGAGTAATTTTGCAGTGCTTGGATAACCTCATCTGAGCAGAGAGCTTTAGATAATTGAGCCCTGAAGCTCTTGTAGCTTGATCAAAACATTATTTAAACTGTGTGGGAAACATTTATGTGTTCAACTCACCAATAAACACTTTGTAACTTGTTATGGTTTTCTAATTTAATAGTTTTCTGTCTGAACGCATATTGAATAACCCTAAGGATTTAAAAACCTTCATAACGCCTATACTCTCATAACTCATAAACAACTATCTTTCTAACACAGAGGGCCACAGATAGGGTTGCCACCCATCCCTTAAAATACAGAACACTTATAAGTTACACATGCTGCAGGGTGTGCAGGGAGGAATATAAATAGTGCTGTCCAGAAAAACAATACATGTTCCTCCCTGCACACCCTGCAGCATGTGTAACTCATAAGTATCCAAGAAAACATGGCTGAGGTGGCAACCCGAGCCACAGATCAATATTTTAGAAGCATAAACATTTAAAGGGAAAGTAAAGTAAAAATTAAAAGTTCATGATTCAGATAGAACAGGCAATTTTAAATAACAGCAGTATTGGAAACTATATATAGCATTGCTATAATCATTGCTAAAGACACATGGCTGCTCCTGAGCTCACATAAGATTACTATTTCTATAGCAAAAGATACCAAGACAACTTGTAATGCTCTAACCGAACCATTTAAGTTTCATTTTTACTCTACATTTAAACCCTATTGTAAGTCACATTTCAGTTATTAAACCACACAAATGGGGCACGATCACATATACGGCGCAGGTTTCGGCGCAAGCGAGGGAACCTGCGCCGCCCGTAATTTCACCTTGCACATCAGGGTATTACATATACTGCGCCGTCAGATGCTAAACTGGCGTAAGTAGGACAAACTGGCGATCTTCTGAAATGTGCGCAAATACACATTTTAGTTGTCGCAAGTAACTTACACAAGAATTTTATCTACGGAAAGTGTAGAAAAAGAGTAGTTTTATGCAAATTAGGCTAACACTCGTAAAAATGAACCGCGATTTCAAATAAATGCGACACGTAATTATGCTACTCAACATTCAGATATAAACCCATATATAAAGAGATGAAGGTAATACAATTATGATTTCCCATTGTTCTCTCCTCCAAGTATTGTTGATTGTTTTGAGAAGAAATTTAAAGTAAATAAGTGAGTATATGTCCACAATGTGATAAAGTACCTACAAGTTCAATCCATTTGATTATGTTGTGGCTTCAAACTATTTCAAATTCACAACTAAACCTTAAAAAAACAATATCATAGTATACTGTCCCTTTAACCTTGAGATGCTGCTTAAATGTATGTGTTTGTTAAGGCTTCCAGGGAGTTACGTTGCTTTTTTAGTCAGTGCAAGGGTTGCTGCGCCTGAAATATGTGGCGAGATGAGAATAGAGTAGATTTTCTGAATTCTGCGCGCGTAAGTCCTTACACTGTATATTGGATACCAAATTGCACGTCTGTTCTATGTAAGTCTATGGTTAAAAAAAATACGGGCGAAGGGTGAAATATACGCGCGTAACTTGTATGCTACGCCATATATGTAATACCAAAATCGCGTAAAATCTGGCGTCGCCGGCTTTTGCGGGCGACGCTCTATATGTAATGGAGGCCATGATATATTGTTTTCTCAGCAGGCCAGCAGATTCACAATATGGCATTATCATATTTAGAATTCATGGCATGGGAGATAGCTGTGGCAACAAATGTAAACAATATGTATAATTTTTACACAGATTTTATTAAATAATATTGAAAATGACCCAATGACCACTGCTATTACTGCGACCACCTTACTAAATTGTCATTAGGGTAGCCACATGTAAAATACGGGCACATACGGGCTTTTGGGGGCTATAATATAGATTAGAGGCCCCATTGTGCAGTACAGAAATTAAAGCACTTTTTTCTTGCAAGGTGTTCAGTTACCTTAGTGATCATCTGACTATACAGACAAAATCTATATTTTTTTAAGAGAGTAACCTGTATAGTAGATAATAAACTTTATTAGGGGTCTCTAGACATACCAGATTTTTTTTTATTGTGCATATAATGTAAGTAACATCCTCAAGCAAATCCCCAAGATCTTCTTGATATTACTCTCTTTCAAATGAGGTGTCTTGGAGGTTTGTAGCTGCTAAGAGAGCTGAGATTGAGGGGATCGAATAACCTCGCACTTTCAGCTCCCTTGCAGCTACTTGATTTAGCCCCTTTGTGACGTATGCACGTTGTGTTGTCACCGGCACTAGCATGAAGCCTGAGAATGCCCCCAACTAGGCCACCAATGAACCCCAGCCAGTAGTGCGAGGAATTGGCAAAAACAGTGTTGTAATGGCGATCCCGTTGCACGATGAGAAGGACTCGTCATGAGCCTGCAGGCTGCGATCTGCATGATAAGCTATATGCGCCTGCAGGCTGTGATGTGCATGATAAGCTATATGCGCCTGCAGGCTGTGATGTGCATGATAAGCTATATGCGCCTGCAGGCTGCGATGTGCATGATGAGCTATATGCGCCTGCAGGCTGTGATGTGCATGATGAGCTATATGCACCTGCAGGCTGCTATAGCTTGTCATGTGCATCAAAGGGGTTAAAATAAAGTATTACACTCATACATACATATAAATTAATATTGATAAATATGTTTTAAAAGAGTTAAAAATGATATGGTATATGTCAAAGTGGTTGATTGGGAAGGGCTCCAAAGTATATATACCTGTATAAATATGTGTATGTGTGTATGTAACGTGTATATATGTGTATAAGTGTGTATTTATGTGTTTTTATCTGCAAACATGTATGTGCATACATACATACATGTATGTTTGGATCCTTCACCACTTGCTATTGTTTGTTTATTTAGCAGTGCACCAGGTTGTTGCTGTTCTGAGGAGTGCCGTTTCCACTACGCTCTTTGTCTATCATATTACTGAGGCGTGCATCCACTTTATTTGTGACTTTGGCTTATACTATTGCTGATTCTATTTGATTGGCCACTGGCATTTCTACTCAGGACTACTCTCTACTTACAAGGGATTGAAACATTTGACTCTCATTTCCAATAGCTATTTGGATAGTGCTGGATGTGTTATGGAAACATCATATTCCACACAACAAACCGTTTCTATTGAGGACCCATATGACAATATAGAAGATTTTGCCTTTACTGAAGCTGATGCAGCACGTATACGTTGTGAGGCAGACTTGCAGGAGCTGCAGGAAACCAAAGGTGAGACCCCCACTAATATCTATCATAAACTGTTACACCTTGAAAAAATACACAGTGTATTTATCCAAGTATCACAAGCTTAAATTTATTCCTAGGGGCTTTAGGGTAAGAAACATCCCCACATTAGGCCGCAACAATATTGAGTTTTGCAGGAGGTGGTGTGGTATACTTAGCAAGTGTTCACATGACCTGATGCTTCTTGTTATAGAGGAAGTATCTAGACTTAAGCATACTGTCAAAGTAGAGATTGCAACTGTTAAGGACACACTGGATCACTAAATTACGTACACAAGTCGAGAAATATAAACATGACCTGCTAGCTTTTAAAAACAAAAAATTCTGTAGAGAACGATTACAGGGATAAAAAAGTGTATAGTTGGCTCTTTGGCAGAGATAATAATCCCTGGGTAGGACGAAGGAAAAAGCCATTTAACAAGACCAGAAGGGTCAATTTCTCCCCGGTTGATAGTAGTGGGGGTGACTCCTCTGACGGGGACACTCAGACCATACAGAACCCCATAGCTAGTGGGGTTAATTCTCGATCCTCTCAAAAGCCCCCTTTATCCCAGGCTCCAGAGGCAGACGCCTCAGGAGGGGGAGGGGCCACCAAAAGAAAGAATCAAAAGAAAACGAAACAATAGTGTATAACCTCAGTTCACTCCCTCTTACTACTGACAATATCAGTGTACTCAACAAAGGCTTATCCTTTGTACTTACCCCCAAGTGTGATCTATTTGATATGTGTGTGGATATGGGACGTTTTCAAAGACAACTTAAACTTAGAGATTTTTTTAAGGATAAAGGTGAGTATGCACATAAACCTTTTAAGGCTGCAAGCACCTTTGAACCTCCCAATACACACTCATCTATTAAAACATTCCACCAAATTTGTACTTCTACCATCTCAGAGCTACACCAGTCCCTACCACGTTATAGGGATAATATTACTAAAGCTGAAAGACTTGCTATTAACTCTCTGTCGACTGACAGTGGCATAGTGATTAGGCCTGCGGATAAGGGAGGAGCCACCGTAATTTTGGATTACTCCCAATATAAAACTGAGGCTATGAGACAATTACTTGATACCACTACCTACTGTAAACTTCACATGAATCCCACTAGAATGTACAAAAAAGAGATTGATGAATTTCTTAATTTGGCTTATCAAGCTAGTGTCATTGATGAGGACGCACTAAGTTACCTTACTGTGGATTACCCGATTTGCCCGATTCTGTACTTGCTCCCCAAAATCCACAAGTCATTGGATAAACCCCCTGGCAGACCCATTGTGTCTGCAAGGGGGTCATTATTACAGCCACTGGCTGAATTTGTAGATTTTTATTTACAGCCTGTGGTTCAGAATACCCAAGCGCATCTTAAAGATTCATTTGAATTGATTAACTTGTTGAGAAATATTGAGGATATTAACCCCACTGACATTTTGGTAACCATGGACGTGGTGAGTTTGTATAGGTCATTCCCCATGCACATGGGATAGCCATGATTAGACAAGCCCTTATTAACAACACCCACTATGTGGGCCCCCCTATTGAGTTCCTACTAAATCTTATAGAATTCTGTTTGGAACAAAACTTTTTTCGTTTTGAAGAGTCTTTCTACCTTCAAACCATGGGTACGGCGATGGGGTCTAATATGGTCCCATCCTACGCCAACATTTACATGGCTATGTATGAGCAACAATATATTTTTTTGAAACAGTTGCCACTCAAATTTTATCGTCGGTACATAGACGATGTGTTTTTGATTTGGAGTAGTACTCCTGTCTCTCTGACTGAATGGGTGAATGATCTCAATACACTCGACTCGACTATTCGGTTCAAAATGGAACAAAGCACTGACTGTATACATTTCCTTGACTTAGAGATTTTTAAAGTTGAGACGGAGGGTATAAGTACACTACATACCACCCTATACAAGAAAGAGACTGATAGGAACTCTACACTCCATTACAACAGCTTTCATCCTAGGTTCCAAAAAGATGGGGTGAGTTCCTCGCAGCTCCTGCGGGTGGTCCGCAACAATACGGATGACATACGCAAAGTATCACAACTTGAAGAGATGTCCCAAAGATTTCTCAAACGGGGGTATCTGTTGTCTTTGATTGAACAACAACATCAGAAAGCCAGCGAATGGACACAGGATGCTGTGATCGCCAGGAAGCCTACTACTGAGACCCATGATCGATTGAATTTCCTTACCACCTATACTCCTGGGTCTGAACTAATGGGTGCCACCATCAAGAAAAATTGGCTGATGCTGTCCAAGGATTCCAGCCTACCATTTTCAGATGCACCAACACCACGGATGGTATACAAGAGGACTAGCAATCTACGAGATTTGCTAGTACTGAATGATCCCGTGCATTGTTATGCAAGACAAGGTTGGCTACCCAAGGGTAAGCCGGGATGTTATAGGTGTGGCAACTGTGTGACATGCAATAGCCTCATCATTGGGAATTCATTCCAACACCCACACACCAACAAACGGTTTAAGATTAACCACAGGCTCACATGTACGTCTGACTTTGTCATTTACGCCATTATCTGCCCGTGCTCCATGTATTATATTGGAAAGACGGTGACAACCTTCAGGGAAAGATTTGCTAACCATAAGTCTGCTATACGGCAGGCTCTTGACAAAGGACGTTCGGACCAGCCGGTGGCACGTCATTTTCTCAATGCTGGACACTCAATTGCATCACTTTGCACCATCCTGATTGATCCTGTACCCCGCTCTAACAGGGGGGGGGGGGGTGACAGAGGACAGAGACTACTACAACTGGAAGCACATTGGATATTCAACCTTGACACGGTTACCCCCCGTGGACTAAACACAAACATTGACTTTGGCTGCTGCTATAAGACCAGATGAAGATTTTCATCCGTGTCTGTTTGTTATATGATGTATCTTTTCTAACTCCCCTGCTAATAATGTGGCCGGTATTTGTCCGTTAGCATAGTTGATATGTATTATGTTATACACACTATGTTCTTGCATCTATCGTTTGTTGATATGCTGGGTATTAGATCTATCTTTGTGGGTCTGTCACCTTGATACCTATGAGTATAGAGGGTGCTACCCGCACTTCTAGATTTATATTATTATGTTGAATTAAGCCCCTGTAACTATGTTCTCTTTATTTACACTTTAATTGTTTTGGGTGTTTATGGCTGCTGTCATATTGGCCCCTGTCAGTATTAGCCACTTGTGGTACCGCCCACATTTAACATGTGTGCTTGCTTTACACAGTAATGAGCTTGACTCATTTGTCTATGCATGACAAGCTAGGGGTTGAGCCGGCTGATCCGTTCCCAGGTGTTGTGTCTTGTCTCTACAGCTGTTTGCATTTACTCGTTACTTGTGGGTGTGTAACGCTCGGGCGTCCTGATTGGCTATGACTTAAGAGAAGGTTGGTATTTAAAGGTGGAGGGTAGCAGTATGTGTTATGTCTGTCCTGGCTTATGTTTACCATTGACAAAAGCCCATGTGAGGGCTGAAACGTTTGGTTATTTACACATTAAACAGATTATATATTCCTGCTGTGCCTGCTGTGTGAAGTTTTTGCTGGATACGGAACCCATCCGTTTGGATCCTTCACCACTTGCTATTGTGTGTATATATATATATATATATATATATATATATATATATACACACACACAAAGAATAATTTCTTCCAAGTGAAGAACATAGGAATTTAAAGTATTCCTAACACATCTTTGGCTTTAGTGCAGATGGTCTAGTGCAGCTTCGGGTTAATGTGCAAGAGATAAGATGAAAAAGCTTTCTTTAGCATGCCCCATAGAAGTCTATGGGGAGAGGGAGTTAGTGTGGTAGCAATATCTGAAATCCGGAAGATAGAGCGCCTGAGTATTTCACTCTTGCACCAACTTTTTACTTTCAACTTAAATATTATCGCTTCACTTGTAATCTGGCCCTAATTGAGGGGAACAATGCTTATTCCTAGTGAGTCAGTAAAACATGGGGTGGAGTTCCATGGGCATAGTCAGTGTGGATAGGAGGGTAACAGGTGTTCTGTAAGTGGAGTTGGGTGCTCCAGGCATATAATGGGTGGTCGGAGTGTGGCCAGGTGGTCAAGAATGTGGCTATGCCAAACTTCCCTATGGAGAAATTCTGTCCTGTTTCTGTCTGAATTTTAATTAAATTCCTTAATGTATTGGACATTTTCCATCATATCATGTATATTTTTTTAAAATTGGATCAGATTTAATAAAGCTCATCACTAAATAATTAAAGAAAATGAGAGCGCCTTAAAGAATATATATATATATACAATAATTAAAAAAAAAAAATTAGACCTTATATTGAGGTTGTGCTCTTATTAATCGGAAAAAGAACCTTAGAACTGCCTATCAGGTGTGTGAGGTCTCTTACATAATAACTAACAAATGGCTAGATTACGAGTTTTGCGTTATGAGTGAAAAAGCAGCGTTATGGCTCTTTTTCACTACCGCTGCTATTATGAGTTTTGCAGGTATATCTGTACCACACACTTTTTTGGCCGTAACGCAACGTAACTACCGCAGCTTTCAAAAAGTCCTTTTTCAATGGGACTTCCACAGCGCCGGTATTAGGAGTTTGCCTGGGAGGCCACAAAGTGAGCGGTACAGCCTATACCGTCAAGATTCGTACCGTAAACTGAAAGTCAGTACTTATGGCTTTTACGTTACAAAGCCATAACATAAAACTCATAACTAAAGTGATAAAAAGTACACTAACACCCATAAACTACATATTAACCCCTAATCCGAGGCCTTTGTGCATCGCAAACACTAAAATAAAATTATTAACCCCTAATCTGCCGCTCTGGACATTGCAGCCACTATAATAAACATATTAACCCCTAAACCGACGCACTCCCGCATCGTAAACACTAGTTAAATATTATTAACCCCTAATTTGCTGTCCCTAACATCGCCGCAACCTACATTACTATTATTAACCCCTAATCTGCTGCCCCCAAAATCACCACCACTATACTAAGGTTATTAACCCCTAAACCTAACCCTAACCCTAACACCCACTAACTTTAATATAATCAAAATAAATCTTAATAAAAATGACTATCATTAACTAAATAAAACCTATTTAAATCTAAATACTTACCTGTAAAATAAACCCTAAGCTAGCTACAATATAACTAATAGTTACATTGTAGCTAATTTAGGTTTTATTTTTATTTCATAGCTAAGTTTGTATTTATTTTAACTAGGTAGACTAGTTAGTAAATAGTTATTAACTATTTACTAGCTACCTAGTTAAAATAAATACAAATTTACATGTAAAATAAAACCTAACCTGAGTTACACTAACACCTAACCTTACACTACAATTAACTAAATTACAAAAAACAAACAAAAAAACACTAAATTACACAAAATAAAAAAAGAAATGATCAAATATTTAAACTAATTACACCTAATCTAATAGCCCTATCAAAATAAAAAAGCCCCTCAAAATAAAAAAAACCCTAGCCTACAATAAACTACCAATGGCCCTTAAAAGGGCCTTTTGCTGGGCATTGTCCCAAAGAAATCAGCCTTTTTACCTGTAAAAAAAAATTATATAAACAACCCCCCAACAGTAAAACCCACCACCCACACAACCAAACCCCCCCAAATAAAATCCTATCTAAAAAAACCTAAGCTCCCCATTACCCTGAAAAGGGCATTTGTATGGGCATTGCCCTTAAAAGGGCATGTAGCTCTTTTTCTGCCCAAACCCTAAGCTAAAAATAAAAAAAAAATAAAAGTCTAATAATTTTGTACCAAAAGCCAATTAAGGACTCAAGAAGTAAGCTACTAGCCAGGCCAAAATGTTAATCACCACTTCTGATCCCACCCATCTTCTGCCCAACCACGCCCAATGTCTAACCACACCACGCCCATTGCCCCACCCTGTCTTTGCATAAGTTTAGTCATTGCAAACACCTTCTAGTGCAGTAATTTTAATTTTGTGTTTATTTTATACCATAACAAGTTAGGTAAAAGTACATTCAGTAATAAATTAACACAAAAGTGCATAACAGATAGCAACATCAACAAGGGGTTATAGGTTTATAGTAATGTAATGAAATCCTTGGCTTCTGCTTGTAATTAAAGCTCCACCAGAGCTTCTCACCGTGAAAGCTGATGTCTCTGTATGAGAGTTAATCTTAATGATAATATGAGAGCATAGGGTGAGTATCAAATGATTGTCAGTACACAGTACAAGCATTAGCAGGAGGTACTAGGAAGTTAGACATCCACAAATAATGGATATGTCTATAAAACTGGCCAATTGCATTTAATTTGCTAGCAAACATTCACTTTATAAAACCCATAAGAAGGAATGTGTGCATTATATGTCTGATGAGCAATGACCTTAGAAAAGATTAGTGACACTTTATAGCATGTGCACCATGGCACAATAAATTGCCTACACATGGAACAAATGAAAACTGAGATAAATGCAGTTCACTCTGTGGTAAAAAAAAATCTATATGTATTGAGCTACTTGGCAGCGCTCTATATTTGAGCAAACAGCATGCTGGGAATCTCTGTGCTAATGAGATATTTGCACAACCTCCACTAGCACCTACAAAGTGCCAGGTCCAGAACACGGTCTAAGCCCTCACCTCATCAGTTCTGCTTTCCCTGCAGACTGAGACAACACTGACTGTCCAGTTGTGGTTTAACCCATCTCAAAATGTAACAGTGTGATTTAAGGATGGTAAACAGGACCCAATATACTCAAAATGGTATGACATGGTTAATTATTAATTCCTGAATCAATTAGTTAATGGACTACATAAAGTAATATAGCAACCACACTATGAGGGAAAATTATCAAGCCGTCGACTTTGCTGCATTTGCCGGGACCAATACGCTCGCCTAACATCACCTAATATCAAGGCCACAGACCTGA